>NW_006299714.1:1324599-1340597 GCF_000327345.1 Myotis davidii
TGTGCAGGTGGGAGCCGGGCCTGGTGATGTTTAGAGTCATTGGCCTGGCCTTTACCCCTCACGGATTTTTGTTAACATTTGTTGACTTCAAGCTGTTGCCTATATTTGGGGCCAGTTTACTGAGTTGACCGCTAATTCCCTTTCTAGCAGGACACCCAAGGGGACTATTTGTTTTCTTCCTCCAGCCCTGGTCCCACGCCAAACATTTTCCATATGATCACACCCCTTCTCACAGAGGTTCTTGGTGTCTAGGTCTCTTTAGCACCTACTAGTGTTTTTGCCAGAATGTTCTCCATAGTAACCGTAATGACATGTTCAGTCAGCAGTTAATGCTTTTGTGAGGAAAGGCAGCTTTTAACAGACAAAATTATACTTTAGCAGATATGTCTCAGTGCTTCGACAACATTGAGATGCCTTTTAAAATGGGTCCATCTCACAAACAGAAGGAAAGAAATAACTTTCTAGACTTTGTACCGTGCTATGCAAATCATGCCTATTGGACTTTCACTGTCTGGGACTCGGGCAGTAACAGATTTAGATCACATGATGTCGCCTGCAGTAGGATGTCGTCACGGCATGGGCTTGATAGTGAGGAAGCACCGTGTGTGCTTCAGATATGAGATTAGGTGGGAGCCCTCACTGTAGGCGGCTAAAGGTTGCAGGAGGATTTCTGATGCCCTCCTCTCAAATCAAAATGACAGTCATATTCTACTGAATTAAGAAGTGGTATTTGTGGTGGATCCTGGTAGAGGCAGCTAAATTGCTACCATGAGCATGATAATTCAGTAACATCAGTAAAGCCATTCCTGTAACATAGTTCATCTAGTCCCCCCCTCCCCTTACTAACAGGGGCTGTGGTGAAAGGTGAGCCCATTATTTCTCTTGTCCCCCATCTGGCAAAGACAAGGTTAGTCCTAATATCCGAACTGCCAGACGAGGTAGTAATTCCATTTTGACCCTGTAGATCATTCCCCAAAGCTGTCAAGCATCAGAAATATTTTATCAGCCATTTCTTTTCCTCATTTGTAGGTTCAAGATAATGAAATGAATGGGACTAACTTCTTTTATTTATTACGTGTTAAAAATGTCCGTTGTTCTTGGGATTAAAAGCATTTATCAGAGGAAGGAAACTGAAATTAAAATAAAAACTGAGCATTAGTTCCAATGAGGTATTTTGTTGTTGTTGCTGTTTTGGGGGTCGGGGGTAAATCTAGCCATTTGCTGAAAGCCCAATAATAGATTCCAATGACAATCGCTTAAGTAATTAAAATGTTTAGAGAACTGTAAACATATTTCAATATAAATTTAAAAACTCTGTAAAACCTAAAATATTTATAAACTTTTCCAGAGAAAGAACATTAGCCTAAATATCTGGGAAATAGGCACTTTACGCCTTTTTGCTGGCCCATGGGAAGGATTAATTGATCAGAACAGTGTTGGGGTTGGGTACTCACTGTGTATGTATACATAGTGCCTTTAAGCATTCTGCACTAAGTTACAAAGTAAGGAAGGAGGGAAAACGAAATGGTCCTTTTATTGTGAAGACAATACTTTGTTTACTCTTATACTGTGGTGTGAAAGAGACTGTTGACTTTCAGTGTGTGAAACCTAAAAATAGAATTGTATTAAGGACAAATGATTTCACAGAGTTATGACGCAGAGGTTTGTAGGTTGAAATATACATAATATTAGCTGTTTTCCACAAACACATTTTAAGCAAATGTGTTCTTAGCTCTGTTCTAGGCTTTACTGGCAAGTCCCCTGTGAACGTGTGTGTTGTGGAAAGAACGAATGGTGTTAAAAAAAAGTTCTGGTTGTTGCCAGGTCTGAGAATGGGAATGGTTTTCTCAAGGAACCCTTATCCATCAAGGCTGTTAAATCACTGTAAATGGAATTCATGCAGCAGATTGGCGAGTCCCCAAATGACAGTTTCCACTATCTTCCAGCTCCTTAGTGTATCCGTACCTCATAGTTTTACCTTTTCTTAAACCGTAGAACTTATATATTATGTTCTCTTCCATAGAGAAGCCCACATGTACATTTTAGGTAAATGGCACAATAAATATATCCCCTGCAAACACCACAGAATAGATTTTCGAAGCCATTTGTTTAAAGTAATATGCAGAGACATTGCTATGAGCAGTGAAAAATAAAAAAAAATAAGAAATAACATATGCTTTTTGGAATTTATTGTAATGAGATTTAAATTGTCCTTAGTAATGGCTTTGGGAATTATCTGTTTTAGTGTTAAAGGATAACTTTCCCCCCAAAAGGAAAAATTATGAGTCTCCTACAGCTATAAGAACACGTGTTAAAGATTTTATGTCATTTTTAATGAGAGAACCAGGCAGGTGTTATAATTATTCAAAGGAGAAGCACAAATTTATATGGAATAGAGCAATGTCACATGAATGTACAAGTGGACCTGACGCTGGCCTTTTCTGATAGGGAGGGAAGGGATGGAAGCTGAAGCGCGAAAGGACAGAATTTATTTTCATGTCTGTAGACAGCAGTTATTTTGTTTGGCTCTCACTTACCTAAAACATAGAATGATAAGATAGTTTAAAGGCAACAGAAGGCTAGAATCAGAGAACGTGGAAGGACGTGGTCTAAATGATGGGTCATCTTCTAGGAGAAGAAGAATCTATTTTGCTTATCATTTTCTTACGTGGATTATGAGTGATATCAATGATGGTGCGAAAGGAACTAGTTGAAAAGGAACACAGAGTGTCCCTTTTGTTATTTTCTGAAAGGTCAAAGGTTATTTTAATTCCTTTGTAGACAAAGACTTCTTCATTCGCTGTTGTAAAAGATGTGAAGTTCATTTTTAAGGGGGTGATGGAAGATTTTCCTAATGTAAGAGACTAAGAATTAATGAATAGAGTGATGGTCTGTGTGAACTAGACGATGTGGAGAGCACTAGTGGAACCGGCTCCCTATAGCAGGAGAAGGATGGGGTTGAAGAAAGTTGATTTCTTTGTCATTGAAAGGGGAGGTGTGCAAACCTTAGGGGATAGGTCAGTGAGAAGGTTTAAAATCTACATGAGAAAAACACGAAACACAAGTCTGTGAAAGGCGTTGAGTTCCTTGGGGCCTAAATCAATCTCATTTGAAAGGAACTGGCAGAGATACTCATCAATACAAAGTGATAGAGATAGCTTATTGGGATTTCCCTGGTGTATTAGTCTCATCTCTCTCCTTTTAGTTGCTTAGAAAAATGTGGAAGTATTTGTGCTTAAATGTTATAGTACAGCGGGAAAAGGAGTGATACTCTTGTAGATACGGGTTGTTGAGAATGGATGACTGACTGCTCAGGCTGCCAAATCCGTGAGTTATGTGTAAGAAAAAAAATAATAATGGGAAAAGGTGATTTGGATAAAGACTGCAAAGCAAACATTGGCGTGAGAATCTTTGATAAGTGGGACTGTGTCCTCATCTTCTAGGAGTCTAGAGCCGTGGTCGGCAAACCGTGGCTCACGAGCTACATGCAGCTCTTTGGCCCCTTGAGTGTGGCTCTTCCACAAAATACCACGTGGGGGTGCGCACATACAGTGCGACTGAAACTTCGTGGCCCATGCACAGAACTCGGTATTTTGTGGAAGAGCCACACTCAAGGGGCCAAAATGCCGCATGTGGCTCGCGAGCCACAGTTTGCCAAGCCAGTTTGCCCATCACTGGCCAGAGTAAGGGCCTGTTAAATCCTTTCCATGAACTCATCACAAGAACATCAAATCCAGAAGAATAATGTCATGTCTATCACCTGGCACATTTCAAATGGCCCATCACACAACAAAGCATCCCCTCATGTAACCAGACAGCTGGCCCTTGCCTGCCTGCTGCAGAGCTGCCTCAGACCCGGGGGATAGACATGACATTACGCTTCTGGGTCTGAGTTCCTATCAGTCACGAATAAATGCAACCACTTCCTTAATGACTTTTGTGGGGGAAGGTCTCATGAAACGTTTCTACCAGGAAAGAACTGGGAGCCTAAAAGTCAGATGAAAATCGGTCAAACTGGAGAGGTTACCTTTGTTTTGTAGATGTGAGTCCAGGATTCATTTTGAAAGCAAACTCATTTTCAGATGTTTGTTTTAACTTGGCATTGATTTCCCTCATGATCCTCGTTTCCCCGCATGTCTTTGTTGCTGATTTATGTCAGAAAGAGCCCACAGTGCTGCACACCCGACCTGGCGTGGGTCAGGTCCTTCTTACTCCAATAGACCTTTGTGGCCAGGGGACTCACAGAGCTGATCAAGTCCAAGACCAAGTAAGTGAAAGTTGAAGAATATACAATCGGAGAAAAAGAAAAGTCATGGAATCTTGAAGAGAACAAAACAAGAGAATGTAAAGGTGCCACTGAAGTGTGGAAAAACGGTCAGATATTGAGATCTGACTTGCAGCCAAGGTAGGTGGGAATATGTATGAAATATGGAGGAGTGTAGCTCTCAGGTTTGCTGAATACAGCAAAATATGTCTTAGCACACAGCGCAAGTGCCAAAATCAAGATCTGCAAGGTTTTCTATGACATAGCATAGAGTAGTATCTGGCCAGAAATATCGTCAACCTTGTTTCCTTTTGTTTCTCCACTAAATGGTGAAAGGAAGAGGACTAGGTTATAAGTGGCCACGTTCATCTGTACAGGCTCTGGGGTCTGAGGCAGCTCTGCAGCAGGCAGGTAAGGGCCAGCTGCCTGGTTAAATGAGGGGATGCTTTGTTGTGTGATGGGCCATTTTAATGTGCTAGGTCAGGGGTGGGCAAACTTTTTGACTTGAGGGCCACAATAGATTCTTAAACTGGACCGGAGGGCCGGAGCAAAAGCATGGATGGAGTGTTTGTGTGAACTAATATAAATTCAAAGTAAACATCATTACATAAAAAGGTATGGTTTTGTTTTTTTTTTTTTAGTTTTATTCATTTCAAACGGGCCGGATCCGGCCCACGGGCCTTAGTTTGCCCACGGCTGTGCTAGGTGATAGACATGACATTTCACTTCTGTACGTTCTCTTGTCAAAATTTTCTTTACATGGCAGTTGACATGAGTTTTTATGGTGAGATGGAAGTTAATAGGTGTTGGCCAAAGTGTACTTTGGAAACCTTAAAAAACAAGGGGCCTTAATATCTTTTCATATTAGTTTTGTAAGTACAGTACATGAGTGATTTCTTCTTTAAACAAAGGATGTTGAGCACGTTTTTTATTGCTACAGCGAATCCCCATATGCTAGTAGTGGTCAGACTCCAAGGAATAGAAAGTCTTTCTGTTAGAATTTCATACTTTCTAAATATGTGATGGATCCCGCTGGATTATGCGATCTCTTACCTTTGTGAATGAAGAAGGGCCTGAGAAGCCACTGAGTGTTAAATTGTTAACGTGACATGTCTTCCTAATTAATCCTCAGATGTAATTCTGTCAAATCCTCATCTCTCCTATCTTGACTATCTCTAGGGATAAAAATAATAGAGTCTTCCAATAATGTATAAGCCTTGAAAAGATATGATAGTTACTTTAAAAATATTGAAGCCCTAGCTGGTTTTGGCTCAGTGGATAGAGCATTGGTCTGCGGACCAAAGGGTCTAGGGTTCGATTCCGGTAAAGGGCACATACCTTGGTTTCAGGCTCCTACCTGGCCAGGGCCCTGGCCGGGCTTGTGCAAGAGGCAACCAATTGATGTTTTTTTTCTTACATCTATATTTCTCTCTGTCTTTCCCTCTCTCTAAAAATCAATGGAAAAATATCTTTGGGTGAGGACTAAATATATATATATGTTGGAGACTTTGGGAAAAATTATTGCCTAAAATGTGTGTGTGTGTGTGTGTGTGTGTGTGTGTGTGTGTGTGTTTTATTTTTTAAATGTTGTTTGGGCATCAGCCACTGTAGCTGATACACAGGTTAGTCAAACTTCAAAGATGATTAAAAACTATGGTTGTATCACCCTGTGCTTTTCCTAAGACAGCATCCCAAGTGAAAGTTAAATCTGGTTTAGATGAAGAAAATGTCTTCAAATATAAGTAAATTAAGTAATTTTTGGAATCGTTCAAAGAAAAAAATAAGCACCATGAATCCTGGTAATGGGCAGCGCCACACTGGCTGGTTGGTACTCCTGACGCTGAATTACGCACTTGGGGAAAGATTCTGCAGGCCTTTAGTTCTGAGCTCAGTCCAGTGTGTGGATTATAGTAGGACGAGATCACATGCTGATTGTGATCTGATTGTGGTCTTTGAATTGCTTTTTGCACAAGCACTTTCCTTCCTTCCTCCCCGAAGTAGAGAGCACAGTAATGAATTTGGGGTCTGGCATCATGTTGAAATGGAAGAGCATGAGGACAGTGCGAAGCTTTCCACCAGGTGTCTGGAACTATCAAGAGGCCCAAACTGAGAAAGTAGAATTGGAGAGCATCGGGATATTGGATGGGATGTAAAGCTACGTGAGTAAATGGATTATCCAGGTAAATGGCGGAGAAGAATGCCAAAGGGGCACCTTGGGAGCAGAGACAGAGAAAGCAGGAAAAGAGATGAGGAGGATTTCAAGTGAAGACTCAATGCCATGAAATTGCTATAAATTTAGTGCTGCCTGGGGGCCCCCATAAGGTACAGGTGCTATAACAATAATAATATTGAGTAAACACTTATTATGAAATAGTATGAAAACCACTGTATAAGTGAGGAGCCCGAGTTCACTTTAGTAGATTCTATATAATTGATTTTAGAGAGGAAGGGAGAAGAGAGAGAGAAACATCAATGATAAAAGAGAATCATTGATTGGCTGCCTTTTGCACACCCCACACTGGGGATTGAGCCGGCAACCCAGGCATGTGCCCTGAGCAGGAATCAAACTCTGACCTCCTGGTTCATAGGTCAACGTTCAACCACTGAGCCACGCCAGCTAGGCATACCTGTTTTACTTTGATAATAACCAGCTGCCTCTGTTAGGTTTATGAATGTTTAATTTAGACAGATGACCAGACGAAGAGAACTAGAAATGACTACAAATGGCCAGAAACACAGTTCCATCGAGGATCTATAATAATTCAGCGCACATACCCAGAGACCTTACACTGAGCAGTAGGAATGGAAAAAAACCTGGTTTATATGACTCTGGAGAAAATGCTGTAGGACTTGGAAAGCTGTGTCCTGTTCTGGACACCTTACCAGCAGAGAGATCTATAACCTTGGAAGGCACCTCAAATTCACTTGTGGATGAAAAAGTGAAAGAAATAAGTGCTTAAGGCAGTAAAAGTGTATAGAAAGTACAGAAGGTGGTGCATGTGCATATGCTGATATGGCAGAAGGACGAGAAGATCTGAGGGAGCATAAAACCCCCTTCCAACTCGGGAAGAGAAACATAGGGCCTTGGGATTTATCAGTAAAATAATGCCCACTTTTTTGTTATCAGTAAAATAATTCCCACTTTTTTTTGTTGTTGTTGCAGGTCAGGCATTTCCCACTTTCTTCCTCCTAACACAGGCAAAGGGGTTGGTTTTAAATGTAATGCCTTTAATTTTCTTTAGCCCCTCTGATGGAGATGAAAGCATAGAATCAGTGGGCTGAAGTTCAGGGTCACTGAGGAAATGAAAAGGGAAGAATAAATCTGGGCAAGTTCACCAGCCAGCATTATGTGAGGACAAACATTTCAGTTCATCGTTACTAATCGGTAGTGATTACAAGGTGCTACCTGTGTTAATTAGGGGACATTTTGAATCCAAAGCTGTTACTAGAAGAAAGTTTTCTTTCCTTCTGTTGGATTACATAACTGAATTATGTCTTAACTAGAGGCCCCGTGCATGAAATTTGTACACGGGGTTGGGGGAGAGGGGGGGTTGTCCCTCAGCCCGACCTGCACTCTCTCCAATACGGGACCTCTTGCAATCCAGGTACCTCTTGCAATCCAGGACCAGTGGCTCCTAACTGCTCATCTCCCTGCCTGCCTGATCACCCCTAACCACTCTGCCTGCTTGCCTGATTGCCCCTAACTGCTCCCCTGATGGCCTGGTCACCCCTAACTGCCTTTGCCTGCCTGATTGCCTCTAACCATCTCTGCCTGCCTTCCTGATGCCCCTAACTGCTCTTCCCTGCCAGCCTGATTGCCCCTACTGTTCCCCTGCCTGCCTGATTGCCTCTAACCACCTCTGCCTCGGCCCCTGCCACCATGGCTTTGTCCGGAAGGACGTTCAGTCTATCTGGTCTAATTAGCATATTACCCTTTTATTAGTATAGATATTCCTGGGAGACCAGTTTAATGATTCGGTATTATGATCTTATAGGTAGTTTGTGGTTTAAATGTATAAATTTGGCTTATTAAGGCTTTGATGGTGTTTGAATAGCATTTTCTTGCCCATACATTTTTAACTTTTATTTACTTATCAAGCACTTTCTTCCTATCCAATTAGTGACATTCATATTAATGAGGTTGTGCTTGGGTCCAACCCCAGCAGGTCCAGGGGTCCCCAAAGGTGTGGACGGAGTCGGCGAAGAAGGGATTACACAGAGACAGCGTTTAGTTGATCAGCAGCCTTGCCAGTATCTCTAGCCACAATCTCCAGCCAAGTTCTGGTTAGGATCTCCAGCCAGGTTCTGTGTCCATGTTCTCTTGCTAGGTTCTCCAGCCAGGTTCAGTAAAGATTATGTAGCTTAAGCATGATTGTTCGTAGTTAAAGGGATTAATTCCCCGCCTGGCACTTAGTTAAGGGGTTTTATTCCCTCCCTAACTTCAGGGGAAAATCCCTACCTGGGGAAACAACCTTTCTCAGAGAGGTGCCCTTGGTTAAAACACATAGTGCCAAGAAGGTGATCAAACATATTAAGAACAGTATGCCATATATGCCAGGTCCCTTGAAACAGCAAGGATGGACCGGCTCCCAGCAAGGTTGCACATAATAACCCCCCAGTGTGATCATGAGACATGTTCTCCGTGAAGGACAGGGGAATCCCATTAATATCTAAGACCTGAAAACTCACCTGAGCAATAGTTCCAGAAAGGCCAGAGTGCACAGCAGGCTGTCCAACCTTTCTCCAACTAGAGTTTGGAGTCTAAGATAAGGACCCCGAAGAGGAGAAAGACGTTTCTCTGCTTTAAAAGGTTATTTCTAATGCTTCTGTGCTTATTAATAACCGTGTCAGAAAAGCGGAGGGCAAATCCATTTCTCTCCCTGACCGCTTTTTAGAGAAAAAGTCCTTTTGAAATTCAATCACCAAATGCTGGTGTTACAGAGAAGGGTAGGTCCACTGAAGCTGCCGGCGACTCCAGCAATCCTTCCTTTCCAGGCACACAGTAAAGCTGGTCCACAGGGCATGTGGAGTCTTTCCAGGCCACAGTAACGTTTGTATATGCAATGTGCTATTGGATACAGCACAGAAATACTCCCTTTTGGACCAGTGACGCTCCTAGTCATCCTACCACCACCACTTCCCCCCCTCAGAGCCCCCAAACAGCTTGACAGTTTCAGGGAGGACAGTAGTACCACTCTCTGATTATATGGTTGCAGAGGTGGTTCGTGCTGCTTTATGTGCCAAGAGAAACCAATCCATGAACCAGATTAAGGCCAATTCTAGTCGTGGGTATAGCACCATGGGGTGGGCGTGAGGGCTGGCAGGGGCACTGGCTAGCCGAAATGCTGAGTTAGATGGAGTAACACAGTAGAAGAATGACCCATGTGTGTGTTTTTTTGTTTTATTGTTCCCCTTGAAGTGGAGTGGGGAAAGTAATTGGGTGTGGATGCATGACAATATTTTCCTTCCTTAGCATATACATTTTATTTAATAATATAAATCATAAAATTTGGATCATCTCAGTTATTAATTGAAGGAGCTAGTAAGATAGCTTTTCATAAAAGATCATCATTTTCCAAGTATTGACAATACTTTGCATGCCCATATTTCATTAGGGAAATATGTCTCATATTTTCTTTGATTTTAAATGTCCTATTTGTCTCTATCTCTTACCTCGTATTCTCCGAACACTGTTGGCCCAAATGTGTTTAATAAGCAGTTCTGAATGTGATGATTTAATAATTACTCTTTAGAAAATATTTTTTAGTTTTTGTGAATATTGATGGTTTTTTTCTTTAGAAGTTTCACCTTCATTATATACTGTACTTCACTAGCTATACCATGCTTATGTTTATCAGCTATGGAACTTCTCAGATCCCAAAATAGTTAAGATTTGGGGGGGGGCCTACATTCCTAAAAGAGGGTAGTAAAATAAGTATTGCCCTAACCGGTTTGGCTCAGTGGATAGAGCGTCGGCCTGCAGACTGAAAGGTCCCAGGTTCGATTCCGGCCAAGGGCATGTAGGGTGGTTGCGGGCACATCCCCAGTAGGAGGTGTGCAGGAGGCAGCTGATCAATGTTCCTCTCTCATCGATGTTTCTAACTCTCTATCCCTCTCCCTTCCTCTCTCTGAAAAATCAATAAAATATAGGGAAAAAAAGTATTGAAGTGGTGCAGTTGGGGGACTTTTGTTCTGAATAGGATGAACGTTGGAAAAGTTTGAAAGTAGAACTGCAAAGTGTTTCAGGTTTACATATCTTTATATGTTTACTCAAAGTTATCTAAATCGGCTCTTAGGTTTTTAATGGTCACATAATGCAAATTCTGTAAATCTGAGTAGTCTTTTATATTTAGCAGTATAATTTTTTAGAAGTCCTAATTTCAGCTCGATTTTTGTATTTTTTTAAATATATTTTATTGATTTTTTACAGAGAGGAAGGGAGAGAGATAGAGAGTTAGAAACATCGATGAGAGAGAAACATCAATCAGCTGCCTCCTGCACATCTCCCACTGGGGATGTGCCCGCAACCCAGGCACATGCCCTTGACTGGAATCGAACCCGGGACCTTTCAGTCCGCAGGCCGACGCTCTATCCACTGAGCCAAACCGGTTTTGGCGATTTTTGTATTTTTTGATATATAAGTATCACAGAACTCTGCTGTGGAAAATATGTATTGTAGATATGTTAATGAATTTATGCTAAGTAAGTCTAGTGATTTTCAGGTTTTAGAACTCCTGCCATGGTATTCAACCTCTAATCTGACATTTTGCTTAGTTTTTCTGCATTTTTTTTCTTTTTGGGAGGAATAGTGAGGTGATGGCAGAGTGAATACATCCCATTTTACTCCTGCCTGTCTCTGTTCACGGTTCCCTCTCACAAGCCACAGAGAACTGCTCTTCACTAAGGAGTTGCCGTCTGCTGCGTCGTACGTTCCTAATACTCCTTAAAAGTGAGGGAAAATAAACACGCCAAATGTCAAATAACATGTAAACAATTCTCTAAGGAACCAGGGTTAAACGTGTTTTTGAAATTCTTGTTTATCCTTTCTTTATGAGGATGATACTAACTGTCCAATAGGAGTTTCCCAAACCTCACAAAAAAAGCACAAGCACTACCACAGTACAGCTCTCCTGGCACATGTTAGTATAACGTACAGCACAGCCGGAGTGAAGAAGGAGAGAAGCAGTTTGCACTTGATGGAACGGGACCGTCCGGGAGGGAGACGCAGGTATCCCCACCGGCTGGTGCGAGGAAGCTCTGGGCTTCGGTTGTCCGGAGTCACTGCACCAGCTGCGGGGAGGCTGCAACGCTCTGACAGATGGCGCCTTACGCAGCTGTGAGTGAGGGACCAGGAGGGTATGTAGACCTGCCGGACCCTGCTCATCAGAGCGCATCTCTGCAAGAGATAAGAGCAAATGATATGCCCAGAGAAGAGCTAGAGTGGCAATTGTCGTGCGACCCTTCGCTCAGTAATAATAACTGGCGTCTGTGGAGCACGTACTATGCCAGGGACACTGTGCTAGCCCATGATGCTACCCCACCTGCAGTTGGGGTAGCATCTTCACAACTATCTGTGTGTAGGGGACTCCTACTTCATTCCATAAGCCTGGGGATTCCAAACGTTAAAAGTTGCTTCACTCCAAGTCAGTTCATAGAAAGAACAACTTAGGCAAGTGGGAGTCGTTGCCCGAAGACAAAACAATCAGGAGCGTAGCTGGTAGCCGTGCCAGCGTCTGAAGGGCTGCCATGGACGTGCCAAGCGGGGGGTGGGCTTTGTGCTCTGGAGGAAGAGAGGTGAAATGCATAAAAAAGCAGGCATTGGCCACTGCAGTGAAATCCAGAGAGTTATCTTGTGCCTGGATTCTAAGATGCAGTGTGTTCTGTGGCAGATACAGAAATTGGACACAGTGTCTCCCATTAGAGCAGTGGTTCTCAACCTTGGCTGCACCCTAGAATCACCTGGGAATCTTTTTAAAATCCTGATTTCTGGGCCTCACCTCTGGAAATTCTGTTTCTTTGTTACTAATGTTGTGGCCCCACCCCATAACAAAGAAACAGAATTTCTGGAGGATGGGGCCCAGAAATCAGGATTTTAAAAAGATTCCCAGGTGATTCTAGGGTGCAGCCAAGGTTGAGAACCACTGGACTAGAGGAAGGAGCCTGCAGACTTGAGGAGGATGGGCGGTATGCAGTTAAGAGGTAGCATGGAATAGGACCGAGCAGTGATGGGGGAGCCAGCAGAGGTTTACTTTGCGCTGGATGGACCCAATGACACTTAGGTTGACCGTGAGGTGGTGAGGATCGGACAGATGGTGCCCGAAGGGGGAAAAGTGCAGTCAGTGTCCGATGGCTTCAGGGAGGGAGGCATGAAGCTGGGAGGGAAATTGTGGGACATTTGGGTGCAGGGTCAGTGTGTCGGTTGGGCTGCAGTGTGAGGATAAAAAGGGAAACAGGGAGTGAAAGCTGGACGCTGGGCACCGTCCTGATCATGAGGCTTTGGAAACCACTACTAACAGTTTTGAGTTTTTAATTCCATAAGATCAGGCAGTCCTTGAAGGTTTATATTAGAAAGATGATTTTGAGGAATAATTTTAACACCTAACTTCCACTTTTTCGGTAAGGTGGTACACTTTCTGTCACCTGGGAGGAGTGTTATATAGAAAAAAGCACCCTGGGAGTGGGCATTGCAGTCTGTGGTCACTCGCACGGCTCAAGTATCATGTGGTGTCATTTGCGATAGCTGAACTTTGTAGGATCCTCCTGGCCCAGCACGGGCCCTCTGTGAACCTTGATGAAGGAAGAGAGAAGGAAGAACTCTGTCCCATTCCAGGCCTGAAGTTCGTTGATGTAATTTTAGAAGTTATTCTGAAACAAGATTTCATATCATCTGTTGAATAACGATCCATTTCTGTAGCAGAATGATAGTTATAGCATTTTGCTCTAATAAAAACATATGTAGGATTTTTTAATGGAAGTTAAACAAGTTGATTCAATTGTGACTTTTTGCATAGACCTTCTGGTCTTTCTCTTTATTACCAATTTCTCCTGTGTCTCTTACAATTAACTGAAAAAAACTGATGCGCAGAAATTTGGCATCATCTTACCGGTTAGAATACATGTTTAAATGTAATTGCTCAAGTCATATTTTAAAAGTAATTGTTGAAAACTCTTGAATAAGAATAAATTTCAGCCTGCGATAATGCCAAGCCAAAATGGAATCCTTGAAGTATTTTAAAATATGCTCTCTTAATGTCTTTATAAAATTCCATACTGCTTAGCACAGCTTACAATAGCTAATATCAGGAAACAGCCCAAGTGCCCATCAGTAGATGAGTGGTTCCATTAAACCATGGAACACTATGCAGCAGTAAAAAAGAATCTCTTACCCTTTGAGACAGCATGGAGGGACCTGGAGAGTATCATGCTAAGTGTAATAAGTCAGTCAGAGAAAGACAAGTATCACATGATCGTAGTCAAGTGGAATCTAAGTAACAAGATAAACTGATGAACGGAGTGGATCCATAGTCTCGAAGCATGGAACAGAGTGTAGAACCTCAGAGGGAAGGTGGGGGAGGTTGGGTGGGTGGGAGGTAATCAACCAAAGACCTTGTATGCATGTATACATAACCCATGGACACAGACAATAGGGTGCTGAAGACCTGGGGCCAGGCGGGGCGGAGGGGGGGGGCCCTGGTTGGTGGAGGGGAGAGAGGCTGGAGGGGGTCAATGGGAAAAAGGGGATATAAGTAGTACTTTTAACAATAAAAAATAATTTTTTAAAAATTTCCATACTGCTTAGACAAAGACTTCGTAAACTTTTCAGCCATTTTGAGAATCTATCGATCCATTCAGAAGACTGTACCAGTGCACATCACATGTACACAACCTTAGAATGCAATCATAGGCAGGTTCACAGGCCCCCACAAAGAAAATCCATCAACTCCCCCCGCACCGCAGTAAGAAAATGACTTCAGAATGATGCAGTGGTTTTCAGAAACCACACTTTGTAAAGGATTTGAAGTTGGTATAAAACAGATGTTTGCATATATTTAAAACAGTGGGAGCTGGGGGGCAGGGAGGAATGGAACATACAAACAAATGCCTTTAGAGGTAAAAGTTGTATGAAAGCCAAGAAAATATTAAAGAAATTTTAAAATGCTGCTGAATGCACACATATTTCTCAAAGGTCCTGTAAACATTGCAACACATTAATCAGAGAATGTCTGAAGGTGCCAAGATACTTTCAGTAACAAACCAGAATTTGATGAAAATACATTTGCATAGTCTGTAAGGTGGGGTAGAGGGAGGTGAGGGGAGAGAGGAAGGAGAGGAGGGGTGTGAGGGAAGAAGGGAAAGGGGAGAAAAAGTGAAGAGAAAACTGAACTACCCTTCTCTACTGTAGTTGTGAAATTGCCTCTCCCCTCCCCCCCCAAAAAAAGTGTCTGGGAAGACCTAAGGAATATTATTATCAACCTACATAAGGCATGGAGTCCAACCTCTAAACGTTAGTGCTTTTGTGTAGAAGAGAGACAGCACCATGTGCACTTTGTCATCAAGAGAAGAAAAAGAATTGGAGGGAAAGGTGTTATATTGGTCTTAGGCGTACAGGAAACAGAATTACCTCCAAAAGAGTTAAGTGCACGCCACTGAAGGAGCTACTTACAGTAAGTAGGTAGGGGAAAGGGATGAGCAAGTAGTTATTAATAGATGATAAGGCATAGAAGCTGGCAATAGCTGGAAGTCATCATCACCCAAAGGATGAAGGAGTAAGGGGAGGACAGCATCATGGGAGACCTTATAAAAAGATGCTGACTCAGGGATGCTGACTCAGCTTCCTGGGCACAGCAAGGCAGAGCTAAAGACAGACTAACCCCGGCAGGGGACAAAGGAGCCTATCCAGGGACTGTGTTCAACTCTTAGACTTCTCTGCCAGAAGGCAAAGAAATTGTTATTGCTGTCCTGGTGAAACTCCTTGTTCCAAGGCCTTGAAGGTTATTCTGTACTTATATTAACAGGTGGTTTAATCACACCCAGAGAATGAGATTTTTTCTAAATGTTCGGGTTTGGGGATGGGAGGGGGACTTTGAGAATTCTTTAAGAAAGAGTACTGTACCCCCACTGCCAGGATTGCCCTTGTGTCCATTTATTTTGGAAACCATTGCTGAAGAAAAAGAGAGACGTGGCCATAAATGTTTGAAAGAATTCCATGATGTACCACAGTTTTCTAATCCACTCGTCTGCTGATGAGCACTTAGGCTGTTTCCAAATCTTAGCTATTGTAAATTGTGCTGCTATGAACATAGGGATGCATATATCCTTTCTGGTTCGTGTTTCTGGTTTCTTGGGGTATATTCCTAGAAGTGGGATCACTGGGTCAAATGGGAATTCCATTTTTAATTTTTTGAGGAAACTCCATACTGTTCTCCACAGTGGCTGCACTAGTCTGCATTCCTACCAGCAGTGCACGAGGGTTCCTTTTTCTCTGCATCCTCGCCAGCACCTGTTGTTTGTTGATTTGTTGATGACAGCCATTCTGACAGGTGTGAGATGGTACTTCATTGTTGTTTTGACTTGCATCTCTCGGATGATTAGTGACTTTGAGCAAGTTTTCATATGTCTCTTGGCCTCGTTTATGTCCTCTTTCAAAAAGTATCTATTTAGGTCCTTTGCCCATTTTTTGATTGGATTGTTTATCTTCCTTTTGTTAAATTGTGTGAGTTCCCTGCAAATTTGG
>NW_006299714.1:1341109-1345610 GCF_000327345.1 Myotis davidii
GGGGAGTGTTGGGGCGGGGGGGAGCGATAAAAGATCAACCGAAGGACTTGTATGCATGCATATAAGCATAACCAATGGACACAAGACACTGGGGGGTAGGGGAGGCCTGGGGAAGGTCAAGTGGGAGGGGGGGACATATGTAATACTCTTTGTAATACTTTAAGCAATAAAGCAAAATTTTTTAAAAAAAGAATTCCATGAGTAGCCAGTGGTGGCCATGAACATATGGCCTTCCCAGCTATTTGGACTCGGCTCCAGCCGGGTCTTTTCACTGCAGCTAAACCCCATCGTTATGTATTTGCTGCTCCAGTTTCACTGGGAAGTCTGTGTTCAGAGCCAAAGTATGTTGATAAAATATTGAGTGATAGCACAACAAATAAAAAGAACTAAAGTTCAAAGACTGCATGGCAAAAAGCCTGTCCCAGATTTGTAGATGAGAAAGAAGGAATTTCTAATCGAGAAAGCATTGTTTCATTGTCATTAACATTCTTAAAGGTCTCAATGTTTAAGGGGATTCTTGAAACATTGTGCTTGGAAAACAAGGCATGCTGACTTAAATACATTCTCTTTTTAAAAAATAACTTTGTTTTTATTGGTAACACTATTACAGATGCCCCCATTCCCTCGTCTTTGTACATTTTCGTTCTAAAGTACAAGGATGTAATTTGTAATTTGCAAAGTGATCTCAGACAATCTTATAGGACAGTGGTCGCCAACCCGTGGTCCGTGAGGTCCGAAAGGTTGGTAACCACTGTTTTAGGGTATGAGTATTTTTTTTTCTTTTCAATATGTTTATTGATTTTAGAAAGAGGAAGGGAGAGAGAGAAACATTGATCAGTTGCCTCCCATACACACCCCAAATGGGGATTGAACCCAAAACCTTTTGTCATATGGGACAATACTCTAACCAACTGAGCCACCCAGGCAGGGCAGGTATGAGTATTTTTCTATATTGTAAATGTATACTTTTCATGGTGGAAAATGCAGAAGAGCATGAAGTATAACATAAAAAATTATCTATGACCCTATTACTTAGAAGTAATCACTATTATTTTGTGTGTTTTTTAATTCTGTGGAATGCAGAATAAATGAAATTATGATTTTGTGATTCTTCAATTATATTTCCAAATTGCTTTCCAGACATTTTGCACAAATTTTTATTTCCATTAGGAATATGTTAGTTTGTCTCATACCCTTGTTAGCCTTAAGGGTAATTTCCCAATTTTATAAATAATGATTAGTAAGATTGAACTTTATTCGTTTATTGACCATTTTCCTGTTGAATTATTTACCCATCCCTTTTGACTATTTTATGGGATAATTAAGTTTTGGTGTTTTTTGTTTTGTTTGTTTATAGGAGTTCTTTGTATATAAACAAATTTATTTAAGATGAAATTTCTTGTTAAAAAGGCTAGGACTGATTGGTCACCCTTATCAGGCGATGTTTATTTCTGTGATGTTTGGTGAGAAGCCTCTGTCTTCTCACTCTCAGAAGAAAAGCCCGTTTTAAAATACCTCTCAAATTTTTTATTATTTAAAATATTTAAGCAGGAGTAATTTATTTGGATAAATATTTGGTGGGTTCTGATTTAGAAATTGTTAGGCTTTAAGGTAAATTTAGAGATTTTTCTTAAGAAAAATAACCATTTTGAAGTTATTTGATCATTTAAATTATATTTTCCCCCAAAATATGTAAAGTTCTTAGAACTGAGAGATAAAGCCTTTGCTTCCTACTTACTCCAAACAGATACCAAAAAAGTGTGAGAGAAGCAAATAATACACAGTTTTATTAGACGGGGCTGTCTGTTTTCAGTATACGCGGCTGCATAAAACAACTACTCACAGCTTTCAGCGAGAAAGTGGGAGTAAGAAGAAAGGATCGGCAGATTCTAAGTAATTTCTTTAAGGCTCATTTACCTAATATTAAGTACTTTTAATTTTTGTGAAAATCACTACCTTCTTGAGATGATAAACACTCTTGAACCCCTGGAGTTGTATGAACCCTTCACTTACTGCTTCAGTGCAGCCTGTAACGCTTTCTCACCAGATCTTATGGGAAGGGTGAGAAAGGTGCAGACTTTTAATGCCGGTCTCAAGCCGCTAAGTTATTTTTAGAACTCAATCCCTAAGTGTTTGCCTGTTTCTTATGTACACCCTTGATTGTGCCTTCAAACGACAGAATTTCTGGTTTTTAAATGTCTTCTCTTCGTGGGCCAGAAATGAAGCAGAGAGATCACATATGTGGCAGGATGGGGTCCAGTCTTCATCCACAGGACTTTCCTTGTCTAATGTGTGAACCCTTAAACGCATGGCAGCTTTTCCGTGATGGCAGCCGCAGTGGTGTGTAGGCTGTCTCCCGAATGGTCCCAGCTGTTGTGAAAGGGCCGTCTGCCCTGGCCACAGATTCCAGTGCCGTGAGCTTAGCCCACAGGCACACCGCTGGGAGCTGCTCTGTGCGCTGTGAACATCAGTGTTCCTTGGAGAGAGAAGGAAGATGAGTCAGTTCTGGCTCCTAGAAATTCTTGCATAACGTCCTGTTATCTCAGCACAGTTCTCTGGGGATGCTCCCTGAAGGTTTGGGACTCCAGTCCCGCTCCACAGGGCCTGTGTGCAGCTCAGCTCGCTTGCACATGCTCCTTCCTCATCCTGGGCCCTTGGCGTTATTGCTTCTGCCGTGCCGTGTGCGTGGGCTTTCTTCCCATTGTGACCGGCATGACCATCTGCAGCTCATGCCCGTGTGAACATCCTCCCTTGCAGTAACCTTGCCTGGCCCCTGCTGTATGTAGACCTGCTGTAAACAAACCACGCAGAAGAGTCCAGCTCTCCGCCTGGCACTTCGCTTCCTCTCCCCCCCCTTCCCAGAATCCTCCTCCTTATCTCTGGAGTATAGAGCTTGGGTGCCAGAAGGCTTGGAGAAATGGATGGAGTGAGGCTTTGTGTTTTTAACTTTGTTTTTCCACCCTCTCTTGTGCGGTAAATTTTGTTCTGCCCCCCTTCTACCTGAATAGCAACTCAGCGGTTATGCTTGGAGTTTAGTTTACATGGCACGAGATAAGGTGGTTTATAAGATAAAGCCGTCTACCCTTTTCCAATTCTCACACTCCCTAAATACATCTGTTTTTGATCATTTCATCTGTTAGGCCTTGAGTTTGCTTATTGCTCTGCTTGCATTTCATTCTTCTTCTCTGAGATTATTTCTCGGGTTTTGAGTCCCCGTAACTCTGTTTCTGATGAAATAAACAGCTCAGATAAGGCACACGTGGAATCTTACCAGACAAGAGGCATGTGCCGGGTGTACCATTTCCCTTCGGTACCCTCATTTTCTCCTGAAGTGGAAACATGAGTGGAGAACCATTAGACTAGCTTATTATCATTGTATTTGGACTTTTTTATTGGCGATTATGTTGGAAATGCTGGTATTCTATTGGCAGAAAGCTGTTGTATATCTTCTAGCGAGCTTCGAATTTTCCCAAGCTGACGGCTGTTTTCTACCTCGTCGATAACGGTGCCCACAGGCTCCTCCTCGGTGTGTGAACGCGCCCTTGCCTTTCATTCAGCAAGAGCTTGCCGAAGGGTGGAGTGCCCTAGGGGTGCGGGCAGCTCATCTCCAGACATTGCCCAATAGTTGCGCTGAAGCACATCCTGAGGAACTTGCTGTATGTTGGCTTTAGATTTGCTCACGGCACTCAGGCCCCTCTCATGTCAAGCATATGCGCTCCGTTGGGTATAGAGCTTCATTCTGCCCGGTGGAATTTTGATAGGAAGTTATCTCGGGCATTATGGTAGGTAAGCTGATTGTGGGTACCTATGGAAATAGTTTTTCTCATGAAAACGAGGTTTTTGAGTTTAAAATGCATGTGCTTTTGCACTTTACTGTCCGTGTCCCTTCTCTTCCTGTTAACTAGTGAGGAGGTTAACCTTTTCTGTTTTAAGATAAGGGTGACTTTGCCTTATCCAAAAGCAGCGTAGTCTGTGTAGGGCATGCCCACAGCAGGTACACTTGCTTTCTCTCCATCCCAGTTGTTATATCACATGTGTTATGGCTGCTCACCAACATTTTGCCTTAACGACGTGTAGCTTGAGCTCTTCGGCCACCTCTCCAAATATAGTCTTTGCCCTTTTATTCTAACTCAGTGTATTGGAATTCTTGTTGGCAAACGGTATTCTTTGAGAGAATCTGGATTCTAGATTACTGGCTATAAAATAAGCTGAAAGTACATTGACTTCCTGTAATTCTGTCCTGTTCTTTAAAAATCATTTCCAGTCAGGTTTAATGAGTCAGGTCAGGTTTTCTCCATCTCTTGATAAAGTGTATATCTTCCCTTATAGAATGTGATATTGGTCTGTTGTGTGACCTGCGTAACATTTTTGTTTGTTTGTTTGTTTATAAAGGACAGCCTATTTCTCAAGAGGTCAGAGGGAAACTTTTGTTTCACAGGAAAATATGGGCTGTGGCCAGTTGACTGTGAGTTGAATTCATTTTGCTGATCAGCATAGTGAC
>NW_006299714.1:1345869-1350016 GCF_000327345.1 Myotis davidii
CCTTATAGTACTGCTTTATGTTAAAGAAATTTAGATTTATAAGGAAGTATAAGAATGATATGACCAACTTCTCTCTCTCTCTCTCTCTCTCTCTCTCTCTCTCTCTCTCTCTCTCTTTAAAATATATTTTAGAAGCGAATCTTCCTCCGTTCAGCAGCAGATTGCTGTTTCAGACACGCGCGTTTACCACCTGCACAGCTTATGACTAGAACAGTTTAGATGGTGATCTCTTTGGTGAGCTACTTATCTTGAGATACCAGAACATTGGAAAATAAAGTTCTTTATGACTTCAGTCTTATTTAAGAATCTTATAGTACTTATTCATGTTAAAGAAATTTATAAGAAAGTATAAGAATGATATGACCAACTTCTCTCTCTTTCTATTTTTAAAAAATATATTTTATTGATTTTTTTACAGAGAGGAAGGGAGAGGGATAGAGAGTTAGAAACATCGATGAGAGAGAAACATCGATCAGCTGCCTCCTGCACACCCCCTACTGGGGATGTGCCCGCAACCAAGGTACATGCCCTTGACCGGAATCGAACCTGGACCTTTCAGTCCACAGGCCGATGCTCTATCCACTGAGCCAAACCAGTTAGGGCTATTTCTTTATTTCTTTCTATATTCTAAAGACCCAGCAACTTTTCTATAGGAACAGAGCTTCTTTGCAGCTTACTTGGGATTCCGACCTTAGCATCACAGCTGTGGGATCTACGTATTTCCCCCACAACACGAAGGCAGCTAGCCTATGGCAGAGTCAGAGTCATACCCTTAATGCAGTCTGTGGCTTTCGGTAGCATTTCCCTACGTGAGCCAAGCTGGCCAGTGCCTTGGAGATGTCGGGGCTTTTGCTGAGACTTGATGTACCAGTATATTGGCGGCTTGACAAAATCCTTACCCCAGAGCCACAGCCTTCCTTGTGTATAAAAAATGGTCATTTCCACTTTGGAACTGCTTGCCAGCTGTGGACGTATTCACAGTGATTCCAGGGATCTCGATGGAGGTTGGGAGTGAACACTGTCCATTCCCAACAGTGTTGATGGACCCAGCCCCAGCCATGTCCTTGGTTAGACAGTTTTCAAGTCTAAGACTCGTTAAGAAATAAAAGTGAGACGAGCTCTGAGCCAGGAGAAAGTGAATTCTGTCCACCAGTCTCTTCTGAGGAATTTAAGGCCAGTTTGACAGGTTTGTTTATGTGCATAAAGCCATCCCCAGTTTCAGGTCATGACATGGAACTTCTCCCCATGAGCAAAAGTGCAGCTCTAATATGATGTCGTTTATTTGTGGGCTTTGTGGGTGGGAGGAGTTGGGTTAGTCCAACAACGAATTTGCTGCTGTTTTCTCTCTCCAGGAGAACGTGCTGAGAATGAAAGCATTACTTAGAATTTGGAACATTGACTCTTTCGCTCAGCAGCACTCAGTCATGGAGACAGGAACATAGCTACAAACAGATGATTGGTGGCATACTGAAGGCTTAAATCCATCGTGTGGCAATAGGGCATTACTTCCTACAGCGTGATAAATACAATGAAATGGTTGACACGGCTTTTTCCATAGAATTTGCTGCGGGAAAGGCATGATCTGGGAAGGAGGTTTAAGCTTGGGGAGAGGAGGAAAGGCAACAAAATATTTACCAACATTTCCAGGAATGGGATGGTTCTAAGGGTGGGAAAGTAGAGAGTAGAACCAGGGTACCAAGAGATCATCTTTCATACCCACAACTAAAACTTCACTTAAGTTCTTGTGAACATCCCAACTACTTTTACTGAAAATAGGGTTTTTAGCATGTGTTCTTATGGAAACAGTTGTTGGCTTAGCAAGTCCTTATGAATATAGGAAAGGGATTAAAAACCTTTCTGCTCAGAGGTTTAGCTCTTTTTCGGTGTCTACATGTAAAACACCCATTTCATACCCTTGTCCACACCCAGGTCCACAGCTTCTCATTACTCAGTGAAGGCGGGTTCGCGTCTGGTGTTCCTCTCTTTCACGGAGATGTAAGAAGATGGATGGGCCAGAAATGTAAACATCTAGATGGCTATATGAAAGTTCTCTGTATTTTTATAGAAGTAATAAGATCAAAGTATTTACTGTCGAATCTCTTAGGACGTGCCCACTGATTTCCATCTCTTCCCTCTACTAGCTATATCCCCAAATAGGGGAGCTGGCAGTCCGTTCGGCAACAGCTTACTGAGTATCTGCTATTTGTTCGGCACTGTGGGAGTTAAATAACTAATCAAGACAGTCTTGTATTCAGGGAATGTGAGGGTTGATCATAAAGCAATGAGTATTATTTTTATTTTTAAAATATGTTTTCATTGATTTTTTTTTTAGAGAGAGAGGAAGGAAGAATAGAGATAGAAACCTCAAGGTGAGAGAAACATCTATCAGCTGCCTCCTGCACGATAGAGAGATAGAAACCTTGATGTGAGAGAAACGTCTATCAGCTGCCTCCTGCACACCCACTACTGGGGATCAAGCCTGCAACCCGGGCATGTGCCCTGACTAGGAATCGAACAGGTGACCTATTGGTTTTTAGGTAGATTACTCAACCACTGAGCCACACTGGCCAGTCTTATTTTCGGATCAAATGTATCAAAACTTTCATACCCAAATTGGAGTTGTCTTTCAAAGCAATACATTTGGGGGAGGGGGAGATTATACACTTATTGCCTATTTTTCTGTCATCTTCCAACAATCTTCATAGCTGACATTTTCCTTGTTTTCATGATTATTTATATGGTTAATACTTTGATTATTCTTTTCTCCATCAAATATTTCCAGAATGAGTCTGAATGAAACCTTAGTCCCCTGTGGTATCACATGGGCATGCTTGAACTGGAAGCTGTAACACTCAGAAAGCAGGGAACTGTGTTTCAGGATTTGAGATGAGCACATTAGGGTGGGTGTAGAATAAGAGCTCACATCCTGTAGGTATTTTTTAAGCAAGGCCAAAAGGGGGGATGAAAAATACACTTTGCAATCCAACTCAGGATTTTGTCAGGTTTGTTTTTCTCTGTACTTACGAGACTTGAGTATCTGAAGAACCATTTTCCCAACAAGTGCTGCCTTGGCTCTGGAGACAGTTTGAAGTGACTATGTCTCTATTTGTAACCCTGAATGATTTAAAATTTTGGTCACTAGATGGTGCTCTTTCACTTTGAAATAAAATGTTATTTAAAAAAATTTTTTTATTGAATTTATTGAAGTGGTGTTTAATAAAATTACATAGGTTTCAGGTGTACAATTCTATAATACATCATCTGTATGTTGTATTGGGTGTTCACCATCCCAAGTCAAGTCTCCTTCCATCTCCATTTATCCCCCCTTCCCCCTCTTCTACATCCCTCACCTCCCCTTTCCCTCTGGTAATCAGCATACTGCTTGTTGTCTGTTTCTGTGAGGTTTTTTCCTTTGTTTAAGTCCTTCACCGTTTTCGCCCAGGCCTCCAAACCCCCTCTGCTCTGACCGTTGCAGTCTGTCCTCTGTATCTAGGTTTTTGTTTTGTCTGTTAGTTTTGAGTCTAGATCCAGCCATGCTGTCATAAAAGGTAAGCCCTCCTTCGTTTTTATGGCTGAGTGGTATTCCGTTGTGTACATGTACTACAGCTCTTTTACCCATTCATTTACTGATGGGCACTTGGGCTGCTTCCAAATCTCGACTTTTATAAATAACACTTCAGTAAGCATAGGGTTGCATATATTCTTTCAAATTCGTGTTTTGGGTTTTTCGGGATAAATTCTCAGAAGTGGAATCACCGGGTCACAAGGCAGTTCCATTTTAAATTTTTTGAGGTAACGCCATACTGCTTTCCACTGTGGTTACACCAGTCTGCATTTCCAGCAACAGTGCATCCTTGTATTTCTCTGATGATTAATGATGTTGAGCATCTTTTCATATGTCTATCGGCCATTTGTATGTCCTCTTTGGAGGAGTGTCTATTCAGGCCTGTTGCCCATTTTTTAATTGGATTGTTTGTTTTCTTGGTGTTGAGTTATATGAGTTCTTTATAAATTTTGGATATTAATCCCTTATCAGATGTATCATTGGCAAATATGTTCTCCCATTCAGTGGGTTCTCTTGTCATTTTGTCAATGTTTTTTTTTTGTTTGTTTGTTTACTTTGTAAAAGCTTTTTAGTTTGATGTGG
>NW_006299714.1:1350255-1353909 GCF_000327345.1 Myotis davidii
AATGTCTAAGATAATACTGCCCATATTTTCTTCTAGGATTTTTATGGTTTTAGTTCTAACATTTAAGTTTTTAATCCATTTTGAGTTTATTCTTATGTATGGTGTAAAAAGGTGGTCTAGTTTCATTTATTTTGCACATATCTGTCCTGTTTTCCCAACAACATTTATTGAATAGACTCTTTACCCCATTGTATGTTTTTGCCTCCTTTGTCAAAGGTTACTTGACCATAAAGGTGGGGTTTTGCTTCCTTGATCTGTATGTCTGTTTTCATGCCAGTACCATGCTGTTTTGATTACTATGGCCTTGCAGTATAGTTCAATATCAGGTAACATGATTCCTCCAACTTTGTTCTTCTTTCTCAAGGTTGCTTTGGCTATTTGGAGTCTTTTGTATTTCCATATACATTTTTGGAATATTCTAGTTCTGTGAAATATGCCATTGACATCTTGGTAGGAATTGCGTTGAATCTGTACTTTGGTTTGGGTAAAACACACCTTTTAATGATGTTAATTCTTACTATCTGTTAACACAGTTTATGCTTCTACTTATTTGTATCTTCTTCAATTTCTTTCTTCAGTGTCTTGAAATTTTCCAAGTCAGGTCTTTTACATCCTTGGTTAAAGTTATTCCTAGTTTGTTTGTTTTTTTAATGCAATTGTAAATGGGATTTTTTTTTTTTTTAGTTTTCCTTTTTAATAGTTCATTATTGGTATATAGAAATGCAACTGATTTCTGGATATTTATTTTGTGTCCTACTTTACGGAATTTATTAGTTCTAGTAGGTTTTTTTTTTTTTTGGTGGAAACCTTAGGGTTCTCTATATACAGTATCATGTCATCTGCAAATAATGACAGTTTTGCTTCTTCCTTTCCAATTTGGATGTCTTCAATTTCTTTTTCTTGTCTGATTGCTGTGGCTAGGACTTCTGATACTATGTTGAATAAGAGTGGTGAAAGCGGACATCCCTGTCTTGTTCCTGACCTTAAGGGAAATGCTTGTAGTTTTTGCCCATTGAGTATGATGTTGGCTCTTGTTTTGTCATATATGGCCTTTGTTGAGGTATGTTCCCTCTATTCTCACTTTATCATAAGTGGGTACTGGATTTCATCAAATGCTTTTTGTGCATCTGTTGACATGATCATGTAGTTTTTATCCTTTGTTTTGTTTATGTGATGTGTAACATTTATTGATTTATGGATGTTATACCCACCTTATATTCCTGGAATGAATCCCACTTGATCATGGTGTGTGGTCTTTTTAATATATTGCTGAATCTGGTTTGCTAATATCTTGTTGAGAATTTTGGTATACATTGGACTGTAATTTTCTTTATTGGTTGTGTCTTTATCTGGTTTCGGAATTAGAATAATGTTGGCCTTGTAAAATGAGCTTGGGAGTCTTTACTCCTCTTGATTTTTTGGAATAGTTTGAGAGGGATAGGTGTTATTTCCTCTTTGAATGTTTGGTAAAATTTACCTGTAAAGCCATGCAGTCCAGGACTTTTGTTTGTTGGGAGTATTTGATTACTTTTTCAATTTCACTAGTTATAGTCTGTCTATTCAGATTCTCTGATTCTTCCTGATTCAGATTTGGAAAATTGTATGTTTCTAGGAATTTATCTATTTCATGCAGGTTGTCCTATTTGTTGGCATATAGTTGTTTATAATATTTTCTCATAATCCTTTGTGTTTCTTTGCTGTCAGTTGTTTTCTTTTTTCATTTCTGATTTTACTTTTTGGGTTCTCTCTCTCTCTCTCTCTCTCTCTCTCTCTCTCTCTCTCTCTCAGCTTGGTTGAAGGTTTGTCAATCTTGTTTATATTTTCAAAGAACCAGCTCTTAATTTTACTGATGTATTTTTTTTTTTTAAAGTCGGTGTCTCTCCCTGGCAGACAGAATCCCTGCTGATTTTCACAGTCATATGCTATGTGGACACATCTTCCCAGCTTTGATGCTCAGGGCTGCGGAGCCTGGCTTGGTGTTAAGATCCCATGGTCCTTAGGTAGAACCTTTGCAGCTGAGATATCCCTTCAGAGTCTTGGCCATTGCCCGTGGGAGCAGGGCCAGCTCTTTTCATGGTTCTGCCCTTCCTACCAGTCTGATGTGGCTTCTTCTGTAGACCCTTGGTTAGAGTACTTCTGTTCAGCTAGCTTTTAAGTGGTAATTCAGGTTGATTGCTCAATATTTTAGTCGTAATTCTAGTTTGGTCCTGGGTATAGTGAGTGTAACTTCCACCTACTCCACCGCCATATTCGGTCTCTAAAATGTATTTTCTACTGAGGCTTTTCTTTTCTGTTTTCTTTATTGTTCTGTTGATGTAGAGATGGTGGGAAATCAAATTCTTAAATTGGATCTGAGTTTCTTTTCCTTCTACAGCTGCTAGGAATATTAATGTGATTATTCAGCCTGTAAACAAATGGGTTTTCAAGTTACCATACCATAAATATATTTGGTCCATATATAAGAACTTCAGTTACATTTTTGATATGGTTTAATCTGCTGTGCCTGTATTTGATGTAAAAATCACTTGGGAAACCAACACAATGCTGATTGCTGGGTCCTGGAGGCCTGGGAACGTATATTTTAGCAAGGGCTACACATCTGGTGAGCAAGCATGTTTTGAGAAGTAGCTGGTTCTTGCCTGTAGTAGTGAGCACTTTCAGTAGAGAACAGCATCACAGTCAGCCTAGTCAATGGGAAGTTGAAGATAGTTGAGACCAAATTTTGAATGCAGACAGCTCTTTACCGAAATATTACCTAGAAGAGTTATAATGGATATACTAAGTACTATTGAAAAAAATGCTTTGTTTGTTTACATAAGTTGTGAAGGTTGGTGGAGAGTCTTCACAGAGAAAACACCTCCCTGTTAGGGTGCATTCAGGATGAACACAAGACCATGATGCCCTCTGTGGAGGCTCTTCCACGTGGTGGTTGGACATTCATCCTGTCAGACTTTTAAGCCCCCGCCTTAGAATACCTAACACTTAAACGTTTTAGAGAGTTTTAACCAGTCTTAAGTCTTTGATCTTTACACTGTCCCTTTGACAGGGCAAGTGTCAGAGGAGGGATTCAAGGAAGGATAAGGAGACATGCCCAAGGCCAAGAGCAGCCACCAGGGGACTCAGTCTGGGGAGATAGATGGAGATAGATGGTGGGAAGTGGGGTTGATGGCACTGACTTTAACTGAAGCACAGCTGCTGGGATGTCTCCCCAGGAAGCTAGGTACATCCTGAACACTGAAGCTGTTGCTCTGTCCTGTTCCTAAGAGCGGGTAGCCTTAGAAAATATTTTCTCCTCCCATTCTTCTCGCTCTCTTGCTCTCTCGCTCTCCAGTAGCTCAGTTGCACCTTGTAAATATGATGTGCTGATAATGCCATTGCTTTTCAAATGGACTGTGGGATGGGGATGGGTGACTCACAATATGAGGGCAATATGTGTAATTTGATTAAAATTCCCACCTGGTAACTCCAACTTCTTATCCTAGAGAATTGATGGTTTAGAAGAAGTCGGGCAGAATTGCCTGTTAGTTGTGAAGGATGCTCATCCCGGGCTTTGCTCTGAGTCTCCCTCCACCGGAGGATCCCAGTGTGGCCTCTGCCTCACCTCCTCTAAGCCTTTACTCAGACCTCACTGTCTCAGAGGCTGATGCCCTTCCC
>NW_006299714.1:1353947-1377696 GCF_000327345.1 Myotis davidii
CCCACAGATGTACTCCTGATCCTCTTGTCTTTCCCCCCTCATAACAGTTATGTTTTAATATACTAGATAATTTGTTCGTTTGATTCATGTTTGTCTCCTTGCATAGGACTGTAAACTTCATGTGGACAGAGGTTGTTTTTCTTCCTTGATAAATCTCCATCCCTAAAATAATGCCCTAGTACAGAACAGAGGTTCAGAAAATATATGCTGAATGAATGAATGCTTTCCAATATAACATTCCATGGCAGTAGTAAACAATAGGTATAACATATATTAGTCACTTTCTACTGATTCTGAATAAATATTAAATATTCCTGAATGGAGATTAAGTCATCCCCCATCCCTCTCCCCCCCATTAACAGTAGTTTCCTCTGTAAACAACCTCACAGAGAAAGCTCTGGTGTAGATGAAATGAGTTAATGCACTTAAAGCATTAGAACGGCCTGGAGTGTAGCACGGGGTCAGTTAATAAATGGAGTTGGTAGGCCCGTTTGTTTAAAATATAATTATATGGTATACTTATTTTTCAATTAAGTCTAAAGTTAAATGGTTTAACCAGTTTTAAGAAGGAAAAGAGCCATAGATGAATGCACAATTTGGGTATTTTTTTTACATTCTTGTCTTTATTACAGTGACAACACCCTTAGATGGACAAATACTGAATTTATTATGGAATCTCATATAATGTAACATCAATTTTAAAACAGCTTGGGGGTTTCACATGAGCCTTTTTTTTTTTTATATTTCTTATAGATCCCCATATTAAGGTTTCTGGAAAGAAAGAAGATGTTAAGGAAGCCAAGGAAATGATCATGTCTGTGTTAGACACAAAAGTAAGTGAATGTTAAGGACACTCAGATGTCAGAACCTTGTCTCTGCAAGGGCTGCTTAGAAAACACCCTCAAACCTACATACATACATTATCTTGTGGAATCTCATATAATGTAACATCAATTTTAAAACAGCTTGGGGGTTTCACATGAGCCTTTTTTTTTTTTATTTCTTATAGATCCCCATATTAAGGTTTCTGGAAAGAAAGAAGATGTTAAGGAAGCCAAGGAAATGATCATGTCTGTGTTAGACACAAAAGTAAGTGAATGTTAAGGACACTCAGATGTCAGAACCTTGTCTCTGCAAGGGCTGCTTCATGCTGTTATGAAAGAACCATTTGGAGAAGAAAAACCAGGAGAAAGTAATGGTGGGTTTTAAAATAAGCACGTGTGACTCTTCAGTGGATGTAAAGTTCTGTTTAAAATCTGAATAGAGTCTCTCTTGCTGGCTGAGTAATGGAATAATATTATATCTATACATGTATATGTATGTGTGCAAATGTATATTTGTACATATGTATGTAGTATGTATATGCCATCTTCAGAAATATGGTTTTCATAGGACAAGTAATGGTTGTAAGAATTAGCATGTTTGCCTTTATATGCCAGTAGAAAACCAAAATGATCTTCTGTATAGCTCTGTGTGTGATGGCATAAGATCGACACTTTATCTTGTCCATTCTTTCTCTGAAAGTATATGTACGCAGATAATAGGGAAATTTAAGTATTTAAAAATGTACACTCGTGTGTGAGTATTTAATTTTAATAAACACTTTAAATCACTTACCTTGATAAACACTTTAAAAATACTAATTTTTTTAATTCTTATAACTTAGCAAAGAGATATTAGGGAATTTAACCAGGGTCCAAGAGCTGATAAGTGAGGAAGGAGGTGGGATTTAAATCTGGTTTTTAACCATTCACTATTTTACCACCTGTTGTTTTATTGAAATGGTCTCTGATCTCTTCCTCTTTCTTTTCTTGTTCTTTTTTTTGTTTTGTTTTTACTTTAAAGAGTTTTTACCTTATAATTATTAGCGATTTTAGAATTTTCACCAAAGAAGAATATCTTCCTGTATTTCAAAGGTTAAACCAAAAGAACTAACTTTAAAAACCAAAATATTGGATGGATATGTTTAAAATTTAAGAATTGAGAAGAAGTAAAACTGTTGAAATTTTTAACTTTTAACTTTTGCTTCCTAAGGACTGAAGAATTTCAGGGAAATTCTTGTAAATGAGTAAAGATTTCATGTCAGTCTTTATAATTTTATAACACTAAATTTCCCAAAATTCAATACATCAATATCAACCAGACCATAATTATTATGTCTTAGAATTTTACATTTTGCTTTAATATAACTAATCTCATACTTTGTATTGTTTACTTAAGCCATTTTGCTGTTAGAGATCATTTTGCGGCTTTGTGGTCTCTTCCTCACCCTTATTCCCAGCAGAAAATAATAAGTCTACTTTGTAAAGTTTGACACAGTAATATAGAAGTCGTGAAAATGCTTGTAAATACTTCTTTGTTTAGTTTAAATCACTTTTATTTTTAATCTCTAGTTTCCTATTGCCTTAGTTCTGCAGTCCTACTAACCTATATATGTGTGCATAAATATAGTCCTATTAATATATATGTGTATATATAGTCAGTCTTGTAAATGTGTTTTCAACTGGTTTTAGTTTTATGAATTAAGTATTTCATGAATAATGTCTATTAATGAAAGAATAAGTTATTTGTAATTGTAGCTGATTTTATTTAAAGGCTGCTTTCCAAAAGATTATCTTGGTAAAGAGTATATCTTTCTATTTCTTCTGACAAATTTGTCTTAAAATACAAATTTCTTTTTTATAGCCAAAGAGAAAGAAAGTAAACATTTACAGATTAAGATGATTTTGTTAAGAAATCTGTATGCTCTGTCATGGCTCACTTTTTATTAAAATTATTCCCTTGAGAGGAGGGATGTTTTAGGAAGTTGTTCCTTTTTCACGCATCAGGAAATAATACATTATTTCCACATAGAGCAATCGGGTCACCTTGAAGATGGACGTCTCGCATACAGAACATTCCCATGTAATCGGCAAAGGTGGCAACAACATTAAAAAGGTGATGGAAGAAACAGGATGCCACATCCACTTTCCAGATTCCAACAGGAATAACCAAGCAGAAAAAAGCAACCAGGTGCTTTGTCTTTCTCATGAATTTTTATGTAACAAATTTTACAGCCTCAGTTTTCCATATGCATATCTTTTTTGGGAGATGAGAGCAAAAAAAAATAATCGTGGAGATGGCATGTAGTATAGATTGTATGACCCTGTGCAAGGACATGGAAAGGGCTTTGCTTTTTTGGAGGGATGAGTTATAGGTAGGCCTTAAACTCTTGCTCTCTGAATGGTTGGTAGAAGAGACAGGGGAGGGAATGATGGCAACATACAATAAAGCCCTTAAGGAAGGGCCCAGAGAGATGTGAATTGGGAAAGGATCTAAGGCATGCCTCACCCAGGCACCCATCCATGCTGGGATTCTGTCTGCAGCATCCCTCCCATGGTCCTCCAGGCTACAAACATAATTATGCCTTTCTCTTCTAAAGAAAATATTTTAAATTACAGTTGACATACACTATTATATTAGTTTCAAGTGTACAAGCCAATGATTAGACATTGGTGCAACTTACAAAGTGATCACCCCGATAAATCTAGTACCCATCTGACATCGTACACAATTATTACAACATTAGAGGCCTGGTGCACAAATTCATGCATGGGTGGGGCCCCTCTGGGTGGCCTGCAGGGATCGGGCTGAAACTCGTAGTCCAACGATGCCTTCAGCTCCTGCCTGCCACTCCCGCTCATCCTGGCCCCACTGTGCCTGCCACCGGCTCGTGCCCAATCAGTCCCGATAGGGAGAGGCTCGCGCTGCCATAGCAGCACTTGCCAGCTGTCAGCCCTGTGTCTGGTGCTGCCCCGAGGGGAGTGACCTGCGGGATCAGGCTGAAACCAGCTCTCCGACATCCCCCAGGGGTCCCAGATTGTGAGAGGGCGCAGGCCAGGCTGAGGGACCCCACTAGTGCACAAGGGATCATAGGAGGGCATGTCTGGCCCTGTCTCACCCAGTCCCAATCAGGGCCAGCTGGGGAGGGACCGCAGGAGGGCTCCAGGGCATGTCCAATCCATCTCACTCAGTCCTGATTGATTGGCCGGTCCCCAGCAGCAAGCTAATCTACCGATTGGAGCGTCTGCCCCCTGGTGATCAGTCCACATGATAGCGACTGGTTGATCAGTCGACTGTCTGGCTCCTGGTGTAATATAGAAGTTTTCTCTCTTTGCTAATCACAACACTAGAGACTGTGTCAGCCACAAAGATGAATAAATGGAGACTAATATGATGTTGAATGACATACATAAGGAACTGGATTGTAAGCCATGATAAAAAGCAAGGGCAGTTTTCAAAATATTTGAAGCAAGTATGGCATAAGTATGCATCCTGAGAGCAGTATCCTGGGTCCCCCACTCTGACCCTAATAACAAGAGTAATTCTTTAGTGGGTGGATCCTGGGAACGTCTAGAGCAGTGGTTCTCAACCTTCTTAATGCCATGACCCTTTAATACAGTTCCTCATGTTGTGGTGACCCCCAATTTCATTGTTACAAATTGAACATAATTAAAGCATAGTGATTAATCGCAAAAACAATATGTAATTATATATGTGTTTTCCGATGGTCTTAGGCGAACCCTGTGAAAGGGTCATTCGACCCCCAAAGGGGTCGCGACCCACAGGTTGAGAACCGCTGTCTAGAGGATCCCGAGAGAGGGCCAGAGGTGGGTGTTAGAGCAACAATTTTTTTTTAAAAACAAACTAGCACGGAAGTAGTTCAGCATCTTGAGAACATAGAGCAGCTGCCTCCTTGCGTATTGATACTCCTCTAGTCTGCAGGGAGTTTAAACAGACGGGAGAAAATGCAGGGAATGAGAGGAATTATGAAGGAGGCAGGAAGGCCTCATGGGGGCTGTGAGGTGTCAGGTAAACCCAGGGGGTGATAGAGATCAGGTAACACGCATTACCTGAGCAGATCATTAAAATGCAAATTGTGATTAAGCAGGTCTGCATTGGTGCTGGAGTTCCTTCATTTTTAACAAGCTCCCAGATAACGCTGATGTGGGGTTTCCTGGAGGACACTTTGAGTAGCAAGGATGTCGGTAACCGGAAGAGCAGGCGCCGGCTCAATTAAATTAAATCTGACTCTGTATATCCTTATCTTTGCAGGTTTCCATAGCAGGACAGCCAGCAGGAGTTGAGTCTGCCCGAGTGAGAATTCGGGTAACTGTTACTTTCATACCATAAATCACTGTCAGCAACGTTTTCATTATAGAGGATTAAAAATATTATGTATCAATTTATGATGAAATCATGCGCTCAGTCTGAGGGATATAGTGGAAAAGTTGGTTTCATCTATTACAGAAAGTTTCTTTGAAACATTCTGGATTTTACCTGACTTAGTTTTTCTCTAATGATTTTGAAATCAGAATCCCGAGGGAAATGCCACAGGCAGTTCAAGTTACAAAAAATTTCAGGTTTCATAAAAGGCTCCTGTCATTTAAGGAACTTTATATATCCTACCCAAGTTTACATCTATAATAAAAGAATATGTGTTTCAAATTCCATCTTCAGGAAAGGATGAATGAATGAGACATATTTCTAAATGTGTCTGATAATTTATCTGCTTTGGGTTCTCACAATTTCATTGTAGGAGCTGCTTCCTTTGGTGCTGATGTTCGAGCTGCCGATTGCTGGAATTCTTCAGCCGGTTCCCGATCCTAATTCCCCCTCCATCCAGCACATATCACAAACATACAACATTTCAGTGTCCTTTAAACAGCGCTCCCGAATGTATGGTGCTACTGTCATAGTCCGAGGGTCTCAGAATAACACTAGCGCTGTGAAGGTAAGTGACTGAGCGAATTCCGAACATCATACATGAACAAACTATTCAAGTTTTATTTATTTGCTTAATATATTTTTATTGATTTCAGAAGGGAAGGGGATTGGGGAGAGAGAGGGGGAAACATCAGTGATGAGAGAAAATCATTCACCGGCTGCCTCCCACATGCCCGACTCTGGGAATTGAGCCCACAACCCGGGCATGTGCTCTGACCGGGAATCCAACTGTGACCTCCTGGTTCTTAGTTCAACACCCAGCCGCTGAGCCATGCCAGCCAGGCTCAAGTTTTATTTTTGAAGGATTTTAGACTGGTTTGTTTTCTAGAATTTTCTTTTGTATTACATTCTGGTCTATATGTGTTATATTTTTCCATAGCTGTTAGAAGTGACTAGAGCTTGGCCACTGTGGCTCAGTTGGTTGGGTGTCGTCCCAGGCACTGAAAGGTGCCAGTTCGATTCCTGGTCAGGGCACATGCCCGGGTTGTGGGCGTGATCCTGGTAGGGGGTGTGCAGGAGGTTTCACTCTCATATCAATCTCCCTTTCTCTAAAAAAAAAAAAAAAGAGAGAGAGAGAATTTAAAAAAGAAAGAAGTGTGCTCGCTTCGGCAGCACATATACTAAAATTGGAACAATACAGAGAAGATTAGCATGGCCTCTGTGCAAGGATGACACACAAATTCGTGAAGCGTCCAAAGGACTTGTATGCATGCATATAAGCCTAACCAATGGACACAGACACCAGCGGGGTGAGGGCATGAGTGGGAGGGGGGGATGTGGGGGGCAAGGGGGCGATAAGGACACATATGTAATAACTTAATAAAGAAAAAAAAATCAACAACAAAAAGAAGTGCACTAGACTCTCCCTGTATGTGGAAAGTCATTTACACGAATATTTCTGTCCCACCTTTTCCCCTAGGAAGGAACTGCCATGCTGTTGGAACATCTTGCCGGGAGCTTGGCGTCTGCTATTCCCGTGAGCACTCAGCTCGATATCGCAGCTCAGCATCATCTCTTCATGATGGGTCGAAATGGAAGCAACATCAAACATATCATGCAGAGAACGGGTGCTCAGATCCACTTTCCCGACCCCAGTAATCCACAAAAGAAATCCACCGTCTACCTCCAGGGCACCATTGAGTCTGTCTGTCTTGCAAGGCAATATCTCATGGTAGGTTTAGTGAAATCCAGGTTACTTTTTCTTTATTTTTTACCTCTTTGGGTACAGCGTATACTGTTGACACACCTTGTGCGGTATTTGTGAAAGCACTTTGGAAGCCAGGTCAAGGAAGAAAGCTTTTTGGTAAAAGGAGATAAAGGAGTAAGGTCGGTGGTGCCTCACAGGCTGAGTTTCGTTACATTAGTGATTTTGTTGTAGGACTTTTCTTTTTTAAAACTTAGACTAAACACAGAAGAGGTTCAAAGTGAAATAACTATTTTGTGGAGGGTGATTATTTTCATACCACAGATAGCAGTTTGCAGTTTTCATCTGACAAAGTCTTCTATTTAAACAGAAGAATAAAAATACATTTTAAACATTATGCTCAAAGACATAGATTTTGGTAGCATGAAACATTTGAACATTTCACAATCTCTGATATAATTTTAAAAAATTCTGTTTGAGCCAGAATGCATTTGAGTGTCATACATTGAAGAAAAATAGCAGTTATAGAACTCAGTATTGCTTCTAATTCTGCCCTATATTCATTTAAAAAACCCGTGTGTAGATTGATGTATAGTTCCTAAATGGACTGACATAATGTGGACTCATATTTTTATTAAAAACACCGTTGTATTCTTCTGTTAGCAGTTGACCTTCAGTGACATTTGAATCAGTAGCTTCAGGAATGGCCTTTGCTATCATTAATTTTCAGACTTCGTTTGTGAGAAACTTTTAGAAAATCTCGTTTTGTCTGGTTGACTTTATTTCTCTGACAGATGAGAAGTTGTTATTATCATTAAGGATTATAATACATAATTTTTTGAACTTTATTTTGTTGTGAATGATATTTTTAGCCCAAATTAGTTTAATCAGGCTCTTTTGAGTACACTACTAATTACACAGCATATTCTCCAGAGATTATTATGCTTATTCTTCATATTTTTGTCTGCTTTTCAGATTCTTTAGGTAGTACTTTGAGTTCAGTAAACTTTTTCAAACATTCTGCACAGTTATGAACTTACATTCATACTTTGGCCATACCTGCCAAAAATATAGGCATGCAATGAGACATCTTATTGCATAATATTAAAAGAAGGGAGGGAGATACATTAAAAGGACTTAACCTGTATTTCAAATACCATAACCTTTTCTTTATAGCCATGTCCTTACAAAAATCACTTCTACCCATGAGAGAAATGAAACATAGTAGTTCCATGTTAATTCTAGTATGGCTCATGATACCTTCTCCTGATTCTTATGTACAAAACACGTCACTCATTAGGCTAGCACCGAGTATCCTGTGCATCAGAAAATGTGTGTGACATTTTTCCTGTGATAGGGACTAGGGGCCAGGAAGAGAGCATCAGAGAGAAGAACAAGTACCAAACCCTGCAGTGCTCAAAGGGAGGTAGTTCAAAGAAGGGGCAGTAGTGGCTGTGAACTTGAGAGAGGAGGGAAGGTTTGAGCTGCATCCGAAGAGGAGTAGACCTTGGGATGGTGAAGAAGCCTTCTGATGAGCGGAGAGGCCAGCGTACAGTTTAAAAGATGGCCTGGGCCAGCCTGGAGGAAGGGGCAGGCATGCAGACACAGACCTGCGATTGCACAAACACAGCCAGGCCACAGCTGGAGATCTTAGATGCTGACGCTTGTTTAGACTTCATTCAGGAGACCGTGAAGAGCCAGCACTGTCCGTCTTTGAGCGCGGGCACAAGGCGAGTACCCTCGATAGGGCTGAGAGTCCAGTTTCTGGCATCATTGACGCACTGTATCCAGAGAATGGAGGAAATTTCCCAGGTGGAGAATGAATGAAAATTCAGGGCCAAAAACAGACACTTACGACACATACAATTTTGTCACCCAGAAAATAGTTTTTGCCATTCAACATTATTTTCCCCCAGTCCTCCAAGCTATGTGAAGGTATCTGATTTAGCTTTACTACTTTGGTTTACTCTTTTATCTTTTTACAGGTTTCAGGTGTACAATTCTAGAATACATCATCTGTATACTGTATTGGGTGTTCACCACCCCAAATCAAGTCTCCGTCCATCACCATTTGCCCCCCTTTACCCTCTTCTACCTCCCACCACCACCCCCATTTCCCTCCGGTAACCATCATACTGTTGTCTGTGTCTATGAGGGTTTTTGTTGTTGTTTTGATTTTCTTAATCTCTTCACCTTTTTCTCCCATTTTACTTGTTAGATCTGTAAAATACTGCATTGTTTGTAGGCATGCTAAATTATTTGATGTTTAAATGAGTAACTTCTTAACCTCCTACACTTTCTATTGTGACTTTTCCTAGGGTTGTCTTCCTCTTGTGTTGATGTTTGATATGAAGGAAGAAATTGAAGTTGACCCACAGTTTATTGCTCAGTTGATGGAACAGCTGGATGTCTTCGTTAGTATTAAACCGAAACCAAAACAGCCGAGCAAGGTTGGTTTAGAGTCTGGATCCAGAGAACTATGTGTCATATCACGTTCTGTTTTATTTGCATATAAGTATGCATTTGCATATTTATGGAACTAAATATTCTATATATGTCATTATATATTATATTTAGGTATTTTATATAAATATAAATTTGTAACAACATTCATTATTGATCACCATTTTCTTTATATGTGTGTTGGTTTTTGGAGTCCATTTTTAGTGACCATTATTTTTCTATAAATATATGAGAAGGAAAGAGAAAACCATTTTAAATTAACTTGCAGGCTGGTAACTTTAAATATTACTAAGCGTCTAGATAGTTGCTGTAGCTAAATATTATGTTAATTGCACGTCTCAATACAATTACAAAAAATATTTAGCTTGCTTACTATTTGTGAGTCACTGTACTAGCCCTGGAGATTTAAAGAATAGGTGCCCCATTCTCTTTAATAATAACATATTTTTAGGAATGAATTATACCCAGTTCAGCCTTCTTGGAACCTCTCCCTTAAGATGTTGCACAATTTCAATAATTACATGCACAGTAACAAGTTAATGGGATAACTCCGATGATATTGAATGCTAGTAGAAAGTCAGGAAGCAGACATGTTTCTCTATTAACACAGTGCGGACCAGTAGTTTCATTGCTAGCTTTGCCCAGTGGGCAGATAAGTTTCTATTGAACGAGTACAAAAAACGTTTTACATAAATGTTAAAGGCACGCTTTAAAATTAAATACCCATTGCATTTTGAAGTTATTTAATACATGTTCTTACAAGCTAATATATTTTTAAAGTATACTTTGTAAAACACTGTGTAATACAAAGCGAGAATTCTCGTGATGTGTCCGCAATGTGTTAATATTGTGCAAATAGGCACAGTCACTTTGAAGAGCAATTTTGAGACCATCCGATCACACTGAAAACACTGCGGCCCTACCCCCAGCAACTCTGCTTCTAGTTATACACTCTGAAGAACCTTTGTACCAGAAATTGAAGGATAAGAATGGTGTTGAATAAAGAAAAGCAAGTTGCATAATGACATGTACTCAATGGTAACATTTAATGTACATCTTTTATAGCAGGTGAAACACCAGTCACGTCTTCTATGTTTAAATTTCTAAACTATAAGTCTTATCATATACTCATAATAGTATATGTATAATATATATTAAATACAGTTTTGTGTATCTGTAAATGATGTGGTATTCAGTGTCCAGTTCTCTTTCTTCAAAAGAAAACTGTAAATGGAAAGATAGCATTGATTCTGGTGAACTTGCTATAATGCGTTTAATGTGAGAGAACAGGACCCTAATTTTATGTATTGTGACACTTCATGCATGCCTGGCTAATTGAGTTTCTGTGGATGACAGGACTGAGAGAGAGAGAGGAGACTTTTGAGGACTTATGCACATAAGATGGACAGACACAAGAATTTCTGGGGTCCAGGAAGAAGTGAGTGGAAGTCCGGGGAAATACACTGTGGCAGCATCCCAGGGCCATTTAATTATGCCTCCTGGCCCCCTGCTCCCTCCTGCTCTGCTTTCTCAGCCGCCAGTTTCCTTTGTTGTTCATTGGAGGCTTTTCCCCCTTGGTTTCACATTTCCAATTTTCTAGATGAGTCCATTGAGAAAAAAGATTTATTGTTTAGGAGTTTATTTTAGTATGAGCTTTGCCATAGATATGTCATCAGTGAGGAATAGTGGCACCTCACGGTCTATTAGTTAACTAGTAGACCATAAATGTCAAATGTAAGTGACTATTATTAAGCTGTACATATACTGTAGGGAGACAAGTTTGATTTGTTTTGTAAAAATAAGTAAGGGGGTTGGGAAGCTTTAACAGAGACAAGAGGATGTGAAAGAGAACGGGCTCCAGAGAGGGGCCTGCGTTCCAGTCCTCTGGTTGCCCTGCACAGCTGTGCTGTGACGTTGGGTGAGTCCTGTCCTCACTGACTCTGAGCAGTAATTTCCACGCCATCATAAGGTTTTGGTGGGAACTGGAATATATGTGCGGCTTCCATCACACGGCTTAGAACACAGGACACACCCAATAAATAGCAACTCACGTGTTAGGTTTTTACCAAAAGGAGGAAAGGTGATAAGTGCTTAGAATTTGCCATTGGCTTTTAAAGCAGCATTAACGAATTTCCCAAGTGGAATTCTTATTACGGTTTTCATTTCCCACCCACCTCCCCAATTCATTGTAGACGACTTGCATGTCACTTTTTTCTTTCCCATTATGTGTTTCCATAGTCTGTGATTGTGAAAAGTGTTGAACGAAATGCCTTAAATATGTATGAAGCAAGAAAATGTCTCCTCGGACTTGAAAGCAGTGGGGTTACCATAGCAACCAGTCCGTCCCCAGCATCGTGCCCCGCCGGCCTGGCCTGTCCCAGCCTGGATATCTTAGCCTCGGCAGGCCTCGGACTCACTGGACTAGGTATAGTGTTCATTACTAAAGCACTTCTCAGTTGCTTACCCAGTTCCCTTCCTCTCTGCCGCAGGGGCTACATCTTAAAGGGGATGTTTCTCCCTCGTCAGGCCCGATGGTCAGGTGAAAAGCAGCAGAACTCGAATCAATCCATTTTGTTGTTGGCTTTTTGTTGTTTTTTATTGTAAGACTCCGTGGATTTGTTCCCCCGATTCTTCTTATTTTGGCATCAATAATCAACGTCTGACGTTCATTTTTGGCTGTGTTTGTTCTTCTAAATTAAGAATGCCATTGCGAGTGAAGTCAGCAGGCTGACTGTAATTTATGTGTTTGCTCTCCCTCGTATTTGCAATATTGCCACCAGTCCCTGGAGATAAAGATGATCCAGTTTGCCTTTCCAAAAGTAATTGCAAATCTGTATGAGGGGTGTGCAGAGGGGGAGGGGAGAGCAGGCGGACCCCCTCCCCCCTCTTCCCACCGTGGCTAGGCCTGCTTCGTGCAGACACAAAGGAAATCGAGCCTGCGCGGCCACCAAGGGCAACAAATGGACCTGTATTCTCATCTAAGGCAGCAAATAGGAAGATGAAGGAACATCGTCATCTCGGTGCTTCCGTTTTTTAGGATAATAGAGCCAGTCATTTTAATAGCTATGGTGATATTTATTGCCTCATTATGGACTCCCGTCTTACAGGCTGAAGTTAGTTGCTGCATTAAATCAGGCTAGTTTTACTTCATATACATTTTCTCAGTAACCTTTATATGCAAAGTTAAAGCACTAACCCTAGCAAACCCATTCAGTGTTGATTTGAGACCGAAAACATACTCTTAGCAGTCTAAATTTTTCTAATAGCTATTCTTGCTTTAATAAATATAACATATTTAAATAATATGATTAATACACCAGTAGCCTTGCTTCAACACCATTACGGTAAAGGCAGGGTTTTTTTTCCCCTGGGCCCATCGTCTCCCAAAGCTGTTCCTTCCACACAGCAATGCACCTCGAAATGCCAGTCTCATCGCTTAGCAGGCACTGAGTTCTTACTGCACTAGAGAGAGAAAAAAAGTGAGCAGACATTCAGAGTTACTCAATTTTTAAAATGTTTTTATGGCTGCACCTATCCTGTAACACCTAATGCTTTAAGTATTCCTGGAAACTTGTGTAAAAATCCACATTTTATTTTAGATGCCAAAAGGGAAATTTCATTACCTAAATCAGGCATTAAATCTTAAAAACAAGGGGAAATTTTTTTTTCTCTCCTGAGAAAAGATTCACATGCATGGAGATGAGCGCGAAGGAGTCGTGTCAGTGTTTTGACACAGTGTGAACACTGTTGCAGGTAGCGAAGCCTGTCCACAGTGGGCCAGGCAGAGCCATTCTGCTGCGGGAAATCATCCCCTGAGTCGCTGCTAATTGTACGTGGTTTGAAGCGTTTGTTTGAACGCGTATGACAACTGAGCTATGCGGGGAAATGAAAACGGGTTCCCGCTGGAGCAGAATGTTGTTCATCTTGGCTAGTGACGTGAACGCAAAGCAGCTGGTGGTGCTCAGTGACCCCCCCACTGCCTTCCTGGTTGGGGCACACACCTGTCTCCCATTTTCCGATCAGCATCTGTTTGTGGATAAGCTGGGTCCTGTGTTGAAATGGTATCAGGCTGTATTTCATGGGAATATTTGAAAGAAGGTAATCTATCACTCACGTTTTATATTCAGAAAATATCAGATTATATCAGCGTGCATTTCAAATGGCAATATTGCTGCCATCTGTTATTTTAAAATCTTGAATTTATGCATATTGACTGTACATTCACTTACCACAGGTCTCTTGGGCCCCACCACCTTATCTCTAAACACTTCGACAACCCCGAACTCACTCTTGAATGCGCTTAATAGCTCCGTCAGTCCTTTGCAAAGTCCAAGTTCTGGCACCCCCAGCCCCACGTTGTGGGCACCCCCACTTGCTAATACTTCAAGTGCCACAGGTCAGTATCATTTAAGTACAATCAAAGGCATGTCTTTGTAGGTATTACCAGTTTTTAAATAAAATGTACTAGTGGTTCCATGTCCTTAGGGGGAAATCATGGTTCAAAGCATACTTTTTAGCCTAACAGAAATTTCCTAATGTGTAAATTAGTTAAAATGATGCACGACAAAACAGTGATTTTCCCATAAAAGTAAAACATAACCTTCGAAAGTGACTAGCAGATCAGGAAAAGGAGCATAACGCACAGGGAGCAGTGGCAAAGTCATATGAAGGTCGCTGACTGATCTCTCGAAAGATAGGTTCCAGCTGGAGAGATTAGAATTGCTCAGTAGGTATATACACACATGAAGTCCAGCTTGTTTCTTCGTCTGTACCGTGAGGAGCTTGGGTTAAATATTCCCTAGAGAGTTATTCCATTTTAATATTCTTTTGTGTAGTAATGCTAAACCTGTTTGCAGAGAGAGAGATCAACATTGAATTCCCTTCTGAATTTGCAGCAACAGTTAAGTTTTTTGAAGTTACTGAAAATAATATAATGCTTGTTGGTTCTGTGTTCTTTCTGTCTCATATCTGTCTTCATAAAATGTTGTTCTAGGCTTTTCTGCCGTACCACACCTTATGATTCCATCTACCGCCCAAGCCACGTTAACCAATATCCTGTTGTCTGGAGTGCCCGCCTATGGGCACACAGCCCCCTCCCCCCCTCCCGGCTTGACTCCTGTCGATGTGCACATCAGCAGTATGCAGACAGAAGGCAAAAAAATCTCTGCTGCTTTAAATGGACACGCGCAGGTAATGTCCCTCAGGGTGGTGGTAATCTGTGCTGTTGGTAAGAGATAAGCCACTAGTAAAACTTTCAGTGGAAGTGAATTTTAGAATGGTGACCACATCCACATGCTATTTTCTATTGTTATTTCAGCCTCCGAACATAAAATATGGTGTAATATCCACTTCATCGCTTGGAGAGAAAGTGCTGAGTGCGAATCATGGTGACCCGTCCAGACAGACAAGTGGATCGGAGCAGGTGTCTCCCAAACCAAATCCTGCCGAAGGTATCTTTCCTCTGGACTTCGGCGGGCCTGTTCCTTGGACAAAGGGGGTTGTAGAAAGTCCACGCAGTGATTTCAAATTGGTTTTGCTAATCAGTTATGACTAATCCTGCCCGAAGTTTGCAGAAAGACAACATCCTGAATGAAATTCCAAAGGACATGGTGAAAGATAAACTGAAAAGCAGACAAACTTCTTACAGAAAGAATCACTTTCCCATGACACTGGAACTTCCTAAATGAAAGTGACTGTAATTATGTAGCAGGAAAGCATCAACTTACTAAGTGTGTGTGTGTGTGTGTGTAATTTTTTTCTAAGTAGAGTGGACCTTTTTTTAATCCTTTCATCCCTAACTTTAAAAATATGAGGGTCATTTCTTCACATTTCATCTTGAGTTTTTGAGGCAGCCTGAACTTCAGGCGTCGTCTCTGCAGCTGAAAGCTGCTATGTCTGTGTCTCCCTGGAGCTGGATTCTGGTTTGTTTCCATTGCAGGGGATTGCTGATGGTGAACTCGTGTTTTGGGTGTTGTGTTTCCTCCTCTGCAGGCGGTAACGATGCTTTTGTGGAAGTAGGCATGCCGCGGAGTCCTTCCCACTCGGGGAACGCGGGCGACTTGAAGCAGATGATGGGTCCCACCACGGTTTCCTGTGCCAAGAGGCAGACGGTGGAGCTCTTGCGCGGCACGAAGAACTCCCACTTACAGTAGGTGTTTTCATCGGGGAGGCCCCGGTGCTTGGAAGGAGGTTGTAGCGCGAGCTGGATAGGTTTTCAGTCAGGGGAACAGCACTGGGTTTGTTGGGCAGTGAGTGCTCCTTGATTTCAGCAAGTTTGGTCTCATCCAGGAGTTCATTCATTTCTCTTTATAATTACCTTTTCTTTTTCCTTTAAAACATTTTTTTTTCATTGAAGTAACGTTGGTTTATAACATCATATGACTTTCAGGTATGCAACATTATAATTGGACATCTGTATATACTACATCATGCTCACAACCAAAAGTCCATTTTCCATCCGTCACCATACAGTTGACCCCCTTACCCAGGCTGCCCCTTTCCACTCAACTTCCGCTCTGGTAACCATAGATCTGTTGTCTGCCTCTAGGAATATGTTTTCTTTGTTGAGTTTTTTGTGTGTATTTTTTTCACTTAGCATAATACCCTCGAGGCCCATCCTTGTCACAAACGGCAGAATTTCATCTTTTTTATGGCAGAGTAGTATTCCATTTCAATCTTAGTGATATTTTTGTGGATAAAAATGTTATTAAGACATAATACCTGGTAATTCTCACCCTTATATTCTACCTAGAGTGCTTCTCGTCATAAACCTTGGGTGTATATCTGGGTCCTCTGAACTTTCTCTGTTGCTCTGAAACTTTCAGGGTGATTTTTACTCTCTGATGATTGCTTTTAGATACTTCCCTGGTGTGAATTCTCTTTCATTTGCCTTTGAATTTCTAACTGAAACCATGGCTCCCTTGTTCTGAAGTGGTTAACTGCTCACTTTGGTAATAAATACTTGACAGTATCATGATTTCATTTATTACAAATCACAGTGAATGTGAATACATATATTGTACTAAATATAACTCTCCTGTACGATAGGACAGTTACAAATGGGTGTTCCTTATTTTATTTTTCGTTTCTTTTCTTGTTTCAAATAGGCAGCCTGTGTTTTTTTAAAAGAAAAACAATGGAATGCTTCTGTATTGGAAGGTTTTGCTTCTATCCGTCTCCATTTTCCCAATTTCCCCTACTGTCTTATTAGTTTTATTATATAGCTGACCCTTGAACATGCGTGGGTTAGGGGCCACTAACCCCTGTGCTGTCAAAAATCCGTGCCTAACTTTGACTCCCCCAAAACTTAACTACAGTTGTCCCTTGGTACCTATGGGGGATTGATTCCAAAATCCACATATGTCCAAGTCTTTATACTAAATAGCATAGGACAAGCATACAGTCAGCCCTTTGCACCTTCAGATTCCCAACCGTGTGTGGAAAATAGTTTTTTCAGTCTGTAGTCTGTTAAACCTGTGGATGTGGGACCCAGGGATATGGCGGGCTGCATGCTTTCAGATCAACTCAATCCTGTTTAGATCATGTACCCAGGGGTCATTGATATCTCCAATTAACATTATGACATATATACTATATACAGAAAATGTTAGAATATATATCATGGAATAGTTTTAGGTCCAGCTCTTAGAATCAGAATGCCTGAGTTCAAACTCCAGCTCTACCATTTACCGGAGGTATGACCTTGGGCTTCCCTCTTCCGTAAAATGGAAATAATAATACTGCCTGTCTCATAGTGGTGTTGTGAGGATTAAATGAGATGATCCGTGTAAATAATTGGCAGTGGCTAGCATACAGTAAGTGTGGCACAGAGGAAACATTTGGTGCATTTGTGTGTGTGATGGTGGATGTTAAAGTCCAGACTCTGTTTCACAGCAGCACTGACCGGCTGCTCTCAGACCCAGAACTGAGCACTGCAGAGAGCCCTCTGGCTGACAAGAAGGCTCCAGGGAGCGAGCGAGCTGCAGAGAGGGCCGCAGCCGCCCAGCAGAACTCTGAAAGGGCCCGCCTGGCCTCCAGGCCGTCATATGCCAACATGCAGGTAACAATCAAATGAGTGGGAGGGTCATCCAAATGTAGGGGCTGGGGATAGAGAATGGCAAATTCAGAAACTAGGTTTTCTTTCTGTACTCTAGTCCAAATTAAATTTAAATCTATGTGCAGTAGTTAGGAATTGGTTTTGCTATAAACTTTAAACATGAAATGCAGGATTTAGCTTAAATGGTTAAGTTATCCTATATAACGAAAGGCTAATATGCAAATTGACCGAACAGCGGAATGATGGATCGCTATGATGCGCATTGACCACCAGGAGGCAGATGTTCAATGCAGGAACTGCCCCCTGGTGATCAGTGTGTTCCCACAGGGGGAGCACTGCTCAGCCAGAGCCCTGAGCTGGGCTCATGGCTGGCGAGTGCAGCAGTGGTGGTGGGAGACTCCCACCTCCATGGCAGTACTAAGGATATCCAACTGCCAGTTTAGGCCCACTCCCCACAGAGAGTGGGCCTAAGCTGGCAGTAGAACATCCCTCAAGGGCTCCCAGACTGAGAGAGGGCGCAGGCTGGCCTGAGGGACTCCCCAAGTGCACGAATTTTGTGCACCAGGCCTCTGGTTTAAAATATAATATGAAAGGTAATGTGAATGGTCTGTGTCACTATGTGTAATGTAAATGAAACTATTCACCTGTTGTTTTATAAAATTTTAGATAAATACCAAAGCTGTTATTTCTAAATATTACTGCCTCTTGACATAGTCTTGAATAAATAGATATAATAATCCTTCTATCTAAAAAATGGAGGTGATAAATTTGGTGTCATTTAGGCAGTTATAAAAATAGCTAATATGAAGCTTTAGTTTTTTGAAAATAGATGATATTATTGATGATTATATTGATTCACAAATTTTTATGATTATTTTAAACAATTTCCTCAGGGATTTTTCTCTATATCTGTAGTAGGCTAACTACTCAAAGTAGACTATTGAACATGAAGTTCAGAAATCTGATTTCTGTATAGATGACAATATGAAAGATAGGGATTTTGTGCTTTTAGAGATTCCTATAACCATTTGATTTCAGTACCATAATTATTGGGTAGACTTACCTACTTCATAATAAGAGATATATCACCCCACTCCCCAACGCCAAAAAAAAAAAAAAATCCTAGAAACCAAACTGTCACAGATATATAAAGAGATTAATTCGTGGAACTAAATTATACTTCTATAATTCCAGCAAAAACTACAACTCAATCCCGCTTATCTGTTCTTTTAATCCTTTGCATTTGAACATTTCCATGAGATTTTAGATGAATGTTTTCACAAAGCCATGGCCTTTATAAAGTGTCAAAGTTTTTTTAAAAATGATACCTGATACATTTTCTCTAGTGGGCTTATTTTCAGTTAATATAAATTAAAATTCCCTCCTCAAAGATGTATCAAATCCGCCTCATGATCCCTGTATGGTTTTCGTCAGTCCCGTGGTTCTTTCTTTCCAACCATTTTATAACTAGAGTGAACCACTTCCGTGTTTCTTTCTTTTAGGATGGATAAGAAATGTTCTTGGTGATACAGTTTCAACTTAAATAGATGTTTTTGTGCCATTACTACAGAGCTAACTTTTAAAACCATAAGAAATCAATGACAGTAGTCATCTAGCATTGATGGGGAGAAAGAGTGAAGACTCCCTGATTCCCCCAGCCGAGAACTCTCTGTCTCCGGCGGTCCTTGGAGAGCTGAATCCCCAGCTCTCTCCACACTTATCTCCCTTCCTAGTTTATTTTGTAGTTATTTCCTTTACCCATCCCTGCTGAGGCTCTCCGTGCTCTGAGGCTATAGGTTTTCTTTTTCATTTTCTATTAATGGTGGTTTTCTTCCACAAAGTGCCGCACAGTCTCTTTAACCTGAGGCACTCCATACATATTTATTGAACAAGTGAATGTAGGATCTTCCCACACCTTGCCCTTAGATGTTGATCATTAAAAGTTGATTTTAATTTCCATTGCCATTTCAGATCTAACGTTTCAAAACCATCGTCAAATGTGTTCTCTAAAAATCCACTCTCCTGATTTACTGCCGCGTTCTCAGAGCTCACCACACGTCCTGGTTTGTCAGGGGCAGCCCGTTTCCTTGTGTTATCCTGACCTAAGTATTATTTGTGGCACATTCCCGCTCAGAAGTCTCCTGTTTCACACTGTAGATTACCTGGGCGTGCAGCCTACATATGGTGGTGTGGTCCCCTGGGAAAAGGGTTAGAAGAGCTCTTGCCAGCTGTTTCTCTGCCTCCTGGTAGCCTTTCAGACATTGTTAATCAAGTCTCAGTTCCTCAGCTGGGCAGTTGGGAACACTGGGTTAGCATGTGAGATGTCGCTCTGTCTAGACCACTGTCTTCCAAACGACGTACCTTGGTTTCTGTGTAGACCTGACTGTGTCATATGTCACTTATTCAGTGTGAATGAAAGAGTGGATAGTGCCATCCTACTCCTATGCAATGCAAGGTAACTAGGTTTAGTTTATTGTAATGCTTACTGTTATTATAGCTTAAAGCTCGCCATTTGCTATTTTTCTCCTTTTCAAAAGCAAAGACCATTCCAATTAGGCTAAATAATTTCTTAAGCTGTCTGGACATTACACCACTTCAAGCCATCCTTTGAAGAGGGGATTTTGAGAAACAAATGAGGCCGGTAGATAACCTGAAAGCATTTTCATAATGCTTTATTTTGAAACTTAGCAGAACTACTATGAAGTTATTTACTGTGCTTTAGCATATACTTATCCTGGTGTTTTAAATATTCATAGAAAATAGGATTTTTTTTGCTTTTGAAGGAAGATTTCTGGCTCTTGTCATTGTCTCAACTTAAAGTCAAAAGTAGTCATTTATAGTCTAATTAATTAGATTTGAAAACATGTTTAAATTGATCAGACTTGCACTGAATTAATGAGACATTATGGTGCTTAGCAGGTAGATTCATGGCCTCTAGTCAAAACCTTGGTTTTCTAATCAGCATGACATTTGGATAAACTGGCAATAAAATATTTTCGCTCTGTTTTATTTTCAGGCATTTGACTATGAACAAAAGAAGCTATTAGCAACCAAAGGTATGTGATATAGTAATGATTTTGATTCTCCCCTCCCCCATCAAAGACCCATAAAAGATTCTCCAGTATTCACGTTGAATTGTGAAATTGGACCGTCATAAAAAAAAAAAATGTTTAAGTTCAAAGTTGCAAAAGTTTTGTTGGGGTTAAATGTACTTTATTGAGTAGATTAGCATTAGATCAATTATGAAATGTAGCATTTTAAAATAGAATGGCATAAAATATTTTACGATGATATTTTAAGTCATTTTGTATTAAATAATGTTCAGGTATGATTTCTTTACATATATCAAGGGAACGGCACGCGTCAATATTTTAAAAAATATATTAAAAATATCAAGCATTTTGTTGTCATTCTGTGTTCCAAAGCTATGTTAAAGAAACCGGTGGTGACGGAGGTCAGAACACCTACAAACACCTGGAGCGGCCTTGGGTTTTCTAAATCCATGCCAGCCGAGACCATCAAGGAGCTGAGAAGGGCCAACCACGTGTCCTATAAGCCCACAATGACAACCACTTTTGAGGTTTGTAGAGTCATCCCTGCCCATTCTTCCTGTCTGCTCTCAGCAAAGGAGAACAGTCATCATCTCTCCCACCTCCCATTCTTCATTAAGTAGGAAAAGTCATTAATGGGATTTGTTTTAATTTCTATTCTTATCAACATATTGCTATAAAATGGACGCCCTCTAACATGCTCTTTTACATGTCTTCTCTCAGAGTTGTGGGTCAGCTGTTTGTTATGGAGATGTAAATTCATGACTGAGTTTTTGTTAGGAGGAGAGTGTTGTAAATGCTAAAACAAGGCTGAGATTAAGCAAAGGATAGATGTAACAATAGTCCATAAAATGTATAAAGAATCCTTTTATTCAGGGGTATCGCTAGCAAGCCCACCATAGGGAGAAAAGGCAAATATTCAATAAAAGCAAGTGTTCAGATATGAGTTAAAAAGTCAGTGTGTTCAGTTGTGCCAGGAGCACAGCAGGAAGTATCACAAACAAGAACTCCAGAATTTTATGTTTCCCAGATGTTGGCTGCACTGCAGGGTGAGACTGGGAAGCTGGCATCCGCGCCACACGGAGAAGGGATCCAGAGTTCCCAGCTCCCTAGCTGGGCTACACATGACTCGCCCAGCCAGCCTTTTCAGCTTGAGAGGATCAGATTTTGGCTCTAAGCCCTTTGCGAGTGGGGATGGAATAAGAGCGCACACGCATGCACACACCAACTGGGGAGACTGAGCAAACCCAAACACGGATGGAAATGACTGATCCAAGAATCACAATGTTCAACCAGAACACTGCAGACGGAAAAACAAATACTGGTGAAGGGTTTCATAATTGTTAGTCTAATCACTAGCATTTGTAGATTGACCTTCTTCTTTCCACCTGTTTTCTTTGTAATAAATTAGACTGTTGACTAAGGGTAAAAGCAAAAGTGCATTTTTTCTTCGTCTCTTTGCGTAAGTGAAGAAGCAAATACTATTGAAATACTAAAAAGAGGTCTCCTATGAATTTTGAATTTCATTGTCAGGCCTACAGTGGCAACCTGACAGCTGTATTTAAAGATTGAGGTTACAGTCAGCAATGAGAAGATAGGGACGTAGGGAAAAGTTTTGAGGCTCTAAGAGGTGCAGTCCTCTTGCTGCCATTGTAGCTCTGAGAGAAACTAAACAACTTTTGTTGGCAGCGACCTTAACACTGTGCTAATTCTTTCAACGGATGCACCTACAGTCTCATCCATTTCACTCACCTTTGTTTGGTAGGATGGGGTGTGCAGAAATGCTAAATCAGTTCTGTTCTCCAAGGCCAACAGTGTGACGCTTTGAAATGATCATTGTGACAATATAGTCAAATGCAGGGGCTGTGGGGTCCGGCAGCCACCACTGATCGATGTACAGCTCTGGGGTGTGACTTCACTCCTCCGGGCCTGTTTTCTCATTTGGTGGTTTAGAGGATCACATGGCAGAGGGCAGCCAGTGCACAGCATGGTGTACGGTAAGCTCTGAGTAATACTTAGCGGTTCCTGTTATTTCCACTGGAGAACTTTACCCTGAAGAAAACCAAGAGCTTGGAATGTTGATGAAGGAGGCTATTGGTGGCAGTTGTGGAAATAGAGAGGAGTGGGTAGGTGTGGGTGTGTTTAGAGATAACATGGACAGAATTTGCCGACGGATGGGATGTGGCGAGGGAAGGAGGGGGAGTGACTTGAGCAATTGGGTAAATGGTAGAGTTACATATTGAGATGTAGGATTCTAAGGAAGGAGTAGGTTTGGGTGTAGCTGGTGGGGACAGATACACAACAGTTTAGTTGCAGGTACCCTAAATTTAAAGTGAGACAGTTACATGGAGGTGTCAGATTGGCAGCTCCAGGATAGTAATTTGAACAGAAAAGTTAAATCTGGAGGTAAAAACTTTGGAGTCCTGGATGTAGTTAAGCCTTGAAAGAGGTGAGATTACTGAGTAAGAGAGAAGGAATGCCAGATCAAGCCCAGTGAGATGACATTCAGAGTAGAAAAGGGAGGAAGATCCTACAAAGCTCCAGTGCCATAGGCGGAACCCCGGGGAGTGTGGTGTCCTGGTGTCTTGAAGGAGGAAGTGTGAGAGGAGGGTGTGGCCCGCTGTGAGACCGAATTAGGTGAGAGTGTTGAAGTGAACAGTAAAGGATTCTCTTGGAATTCCCCAGTGAATGTGAAACTTTGGAAATCAGAGAGAATCTTGGCGTTAATTTTCTAGATCCAGTTCAAAATAGGGTGTCTGTAATATGGTGATGGAATGAATAAATGCTAGTACTGTGCAGACTTTGAGATCTTTTAAGTTATTATTTTGATTTGGGGGAATGAAATAAGGTAGACTTTTCTAGGTATTTGTGATTTGTTGGAGAGATCCTGTTTAGATGAGGCCAACACTGGAGTCATGCCAGATCTCTCTCCGCCCTCCAACTTGATTAGCCTGGTAGCTGGATTCTTGTCAAAGCATTGGGTCTACTATTCCTCTTCCCCATTATTTGTCCTTTTTTGTGTGGCACAAGGCAGAGAATCTCTTGTAGATCTTTACAGGAGTAAGTCTTTATACCGAGGACTCTCAGAAGTCTGCGGGCACCTTCACCATGAGGGGCAGAGATTTCACGGTGTATATTTCCAAGTCCTCGGTGGCTGGAAGACAGAGGATAGAGACAGGGACCACAGCCTCGTCCCCAGGAGCAGCATCCGTGGGTGACTGCAGTGGTTAGCAATTGAAGTAAATGGCAGTGGTCTCCAGGGGACTCTTT
>NW_006299714.1:1377777-1434591 GCF_000327345.1 Myotis davidii
TTGTCTGGCTTTCCTTGTCGACAGGGCTCATCAGTGTCCCTCTCGAGGTCCAACAGCCGTGAGCACTTGGGAAGTGGAAGCGAATCTGATAACTGGAGAGACCGAAATGGAATAGGACCTGCCAGCCATAATGAATTTGCAGCTTCTATTGGCAGCCCCAAGCGTAAACAAAACAAATCAAGTGAGCTTTGACTTTTAATCATACTTTTAGGTGTAATCAGCGTGCAATTTGTTTATTTGGTTGAGGGTGATGCTCAAGGATGAATTCTGCACTCCGTGCCTTCAAGTGTTTGTCATAATTCACAGGCCACCTCCTCTGGGAAGCCTTCCTTTTTTTCCCCGGGGAAGCAGACCAGGTGGTTTTCTGCTTTCACCGCATTTTGTACATGCTTTTACTCATGCACCTGTCATGCACTTGTCTAGAATGTAATTACCTGTGTATGTACTTGTCTCCTGTTGAATTTGAGCGCCACAGCCAGGGACCATATTTATTCATTCAGTGAACACTTTTTAAATGCCCACATGCCAGGCATTCTGTTGGGCTGTGCCTGATTTGTTATTTCTTCCCAAATGTCTGACAGTGTGTGACACCTAGTAGGTGCTCAGTAAATGCTTATTGAATGAATATAGGAAGGAGTCACGCACACACACACAAACATTCAGAAAATGCTTTCTCTCATCCGGAAAAGGCAGGGACAGGAAGATGTGGAGCAGACTGTGTTCAGATTAGCATCTTGGACAACAGAAGAAAGTCTGCTTAGTAGGTAGCTCCTTAAGGTGAAAAGCAGCATTTGATATGTTAAATGGACAAGATGTAGCTGAATTTATGTAAATTTAATTTATCTTTAAAGCATAAGGGTTCTGGCTTTAAAAAGATACGGTTGAGACTCAGCATGAGTCCTGTGGTTTGTCTGTAACAGCACCCACACTGCTGGGCTGTGTAAAAAGGTGAGCAGATGAGAACTGGCAATAGTCATCACAATACATGCCTTCGTTCAGGGTGTGGGACGAATTGGAAGCCCTGAGACGCAGAGCGTGCAGTATTTGAAGGCTCCTTAAAAGCCATCTAAATGAGCACAGTAGTCACTCAGTAAGTCAGGTGTTACCATCAGTCAAGTTGCTGTGCTGTCGAGGGTCTCCGATTTGAGAATACCGGTCTGGGGTCGGCCAAGTCTCAGTTAGAGAGCACGGTCAACTCGTTCATGCCCTTGTGCGCTGTCTGTGGGCGCCTGGGCCCTTCCTGGAGACGGGGGCTGGGTCCTCCATCACTGATAGGGGGGCGGACTGAGGCGGCTGGTGCCAGGCAGGTCTAGAGGTGGAAGTGACCTCTGTCCTGTAGTCCAAAATAAATTAGTCCTGTGCCTCTCCTTTCCCTTCACTTGATGCTGGATAATTAAAATTGTCAGTAAACTTAGATGGGGATTAGGGATAAAATATCAGGATTCTTTAATAAAAGGGAATCATTAAAGAAACAGTTATTTTGCTTTTGTCAGATGTTTTAAGAGAATAGGGAGTTTAAGTAGTTACGATAAAAAGGAACAATGTACACTAACAGATATCACTAAGAATATTTTAGGACATCTTTTTTGTCACATTTTATTAATGAATTTGTTTATCTCAATATATGCCAAGTATTATTTAACCATGTAATCTACATAAAGATATTTTTGTATTTTACATTCTTTTTTATACTATGTCTTTAAAATCTGGTGTATATTTCACACTTACCGAACATTTTAATTGCCAATAGCTACATACTAGTATAGCCAATGGCTACTGTACTGAACAGCTCAGTTTTAAGTAATTTTTTTTACACCCTCGTCAGCATTACCAATGGCTAGGTTTTCTCCAGGCATCCCTGTTTATACCAGTTGTTCCAGTGTTAATTCTCAATAACTCCCGCTTTTACTCTCAAAAATGTAAATTTATCATTTGGACAATTATATGGTAAACTTACCATGTTGTCAAGTCCAATGGTCACTTCATTGTGCCCATCATATCCTGCTTGGCATCACCCTTGACCCAGTACGTCACTGGTCACTCTCTCTCAATCTTTTCTGGCGACATTGGGGCCTTACCTCCAAATGGTGGAGTGGTCCAGGGCCGAAGGCCTCCTGAATTTGGTTCTGGATCCTTTTTCGTCACATTCTCTCCATAAGAGATAAGACATCTGTTTTTAAGAGAAAGAGAACTCTTATCAAGAAATTCCTTCCACTTGAGATAAAGGACTCCTCCATTGGGAGATAAAAACAACTGAAGGAAGTTAGTAGTGGCACCCAAAACAGTGCAGAACGTAATTCTTAGATTTGGTGAAGCCACTGACCCCAGAGGAGATGAGGTGGACCTCACTGGTCAGGTGAGTGTCCTCCTTCCCTCTCTCCCTAGGAATCCCCTGTGAGGCTGCATTTTTGGTGTCAGAGGATTGAATCCCTACATGGACAAGAGCCAGTTGTTGGCCGGGGATATGGGCTGCACAGCTCTGCTAGAATCTCCAAAGCAGATCTTGAAGAGTATTTAAATATTTGGTCAACTACTTGGCCTGGCTCACGAGGCCATCACCCAGCTGTGCATGTCACTGGGCCTGAGAACTATACACAATGTGGAGAGATCTTCACCCATAAATCAGTTTCTGAGCCAAGCAAAGCTCAGCATTGCTGTCTTAGAGAATTTTTCTCAAGAGACCGATTTGTTTCTGTCCTAAATGAAATCCGGGAACTCCAGCAGCGTTTCTGTCTCACTTCATGGTACTCTTCATGTTGGAAGTACTCTATTTTGTGAGCTTACGGCCCAATTATATTTTTGTAGGGAAGGGGATTTATGTGGTACACTATTACAGAATCCCTCTGACCGCAGGTGAGCACAAGTGTGGAGGCAGAGAGCCATCCGAAAGGAGCCTGGACTTGCAGTACCTTTCTGCACCTTAATTATGTCCCAAGGGTCTTCCTCCCGATTCCTCACTTAATTCACACGCAATCAATTATAAAGAGCAAATGCTTCTGAATGCTCCATGAGAAAGTGATTAATGATTATTAACTGCAGAGGCACTGTTGCTGAATTGCTGCCTCCCAAGTGTAACCTTATAAATGGCAAGAGCCTCTCTGAAAGCAATAACCGGCATTTCGTTAATGAAAAGCCAGTGTTTCACTCCGTAAAGGATTGCTCTGCTTCTGCAGCTACAGTTCTATTCAGCCCAGCAATGAAGCTGAAATATTGGAGGGATTAAAACTTTTAATTAAACCTTGTTCTCTCCGGGCATTTGCACTTCAAGCCTGTCTCTCGTTTGCCCTTCAGCGGAACACTATCTCAGCAGCAGCAATTACATGGACTGCATTTCCTCGCTGACAGGAAGCAATGGCTGTAACCTAAACAGCTCTTTCAAAGGCTCTGACCTCCCCGAGCTCTTCAGCAAACTGGGTCTGGGCAAATACACAGACGTCTTCCAGCAGCAAGAGGTCAGTCATTGTTTACTCATCTCCCCCCCCACCCCCCATCTTCGTTTGGGTTCTGTGTATGACGACTTCTAGAATGAAATCCCTCACTGACCTGTGACTGTTTTCACTGAGCATGGATTCAAGTCTCATAGCTTGTTTTTGCTGCTAAGAAAAACGTGATCTCATTTCCTATTTAGTGCAACTAGTAAACACAGGATGTGTGTTCACAAAAACACCCCTTCAACAATTTTAGCTAAACAGTGTATTGATTCATTGCTCTCAAGGTCAGCAACAAGTCCGTATTTAATGTGATTTCACACTTTAAACTATTATCTTTATTTGTGGCACTTAAATACCAGTACCTGAAATGAATGCGTGGTTGTTTCTGACCCCATCCTCCTCACGTTACTGAAGTCTGTTCTCACAGAGTATAATGTACTTTTTCTGCATGCTCATTTATTCTTTAATTTACTGATTGGCTTTTGCCTAAACTGAGATGTTTTCTGAACCATCTCTACCATGGATTTGGTCTAACTGCTCAGCCATGGCCATTATGCTCTGGTGTAGAGAACAGAGCGTGACTCTTTCTGATAATGCTGTCATTTTACCCAGGCACAGCTAACCCAGTGCAGCAGGGAGTTAGAATAGTTCCATTAATGTATCTATTCAATTCTAGTTTGACACTAGCATCTTAGAGACTATCTGATTAAGTCAGTAATTCCCAAATCAGTGAATGAAGAATCTAGAATTTTTATTTAGTGCTTTGTATCATAAATTTAAGGTATTGCCCATAGCTCAATAACTTAAGTTTGATTGCTGAACTTTTTTTTGTATATAATACCAAAAAGGTTATAATGTGTATATTGGATAATTAGTGTTCTAAATTTAACCGAGGATATTGTGAGTTGAATAACATTTTCATCATCAGTGCATCAAGGAATTGCACTTATTTAGTCCTGCTGCTTAGATGAGGGTGGCTGATTGAGAAGTTTAAGGGCAGAGGTATTTTTTAACTTGTCCAGAAACAAAAGGTTTCCAAGTGAGATTAGATATTATTCAGTAACATTCAGGGTTTCTTTTTAATCTATAGTACTTATTTGAAGAATCATAGAAATAAATTTATTATAGGTACTTCTTATCCACTTATTTCAAAAAGGAAGAAAATATGATCATATAAAACAAAGGTGGCTGGCTTTATTTCACATTTATTAGCTTAGAGCAGACTACAGCCTGCAGACTTGCTGCCTGATTTTGTCAGCTAGAGTTTTGGTTGGAACACAGCTTCATTTATATTTTGTCTGTGGTTGCTTTTGAGCTCAAACAGGAGAGTTGAGAGTAGTTGCAACAGAGTCCATATGGCCCACAAAGCCTAAAATAATTACTGTCTGGCCCTTTATTTCAGGCATCCCCAAATTCTTAGTCTCCATTAAATAGAATTTCTAACAACATAGCTTTAGATCTATGATAAATGAAAAACAAAAAGGTTTTACAAGATCTGGGTGTAACTTCTAAATCAAAACATAATTTCAAATTAATTTCTCGAAAAAGTATCCATTACTATTTTCAGGTGTGTTGAAATTTGATACTGCTTCCTTTATTTAGGATATTTTCCAATATTCAGGTATAACTTAATAAGAATCGCCCATGAACTAACCTTGTGAGATTTATTTAGCAACTTTCCCAGATATTTCTGTATACGTTGTTATCAGCCATAGCTGCCCATTCTTGTATCCTCTTGGTGAGCCCTTGGCTTTATGTCTACAATCATCTTTAATGCCCACAAAAGCCCTGCCCGTACACTACTCAACCTGTGTGCACACAGAAGTCTTGTCACAGTCAGAATCTGAACCCATCTCTCTCTGCCTTTGGAGCCCAAGGCCCATCTCTTCTTCCACACTGTCTCCAGGGCGGGATGAGATCCTCAGCTAGCTGCCCTCCACACTTCGTTGCTGATGCCACAGAGCACAGTTCTACTGTTCCTGGAAAGATTCTTGTCTGCCAGGCCCAGCCAAGTGGGTCATGGGTCTGATGAAGCCTGGGAATTCCTCTGTCATTCTCATGTAAAACACAGTGGAAGATACCATCTATGATATTTATAATTCGGCTTCTTTTTATACAGATATACTTAACTCAGTCAAAGCTAAGAAATAGTTTCTCTCTTCTGGGCAGATATGTATCCTTCCTTTTATCAATTCACACACACACACAAATGTACAATTTGTATTTCCCTTTTTGTCCCGGCTTCCAGGATGCTCAGATCTAAGTTTTTAATCTCACGTGCAGTAAATCGCTGGCTTAGTCTAAGTCTACTGATAGAATAATCACTTTTGTTTCATCCCCTTAATTACTTTACTCTTGTCCCTTAGGTTTGTGACACCACTGTTCTTTTTTGGAAGTAGGCAGAGTATAATTAATAAATAAAGTAGGTGTGACAAGGAATTGAACCTACAGTGAGGAAGAAAATAAATCCTTAGTATATTGGTTATAGATTACCTTTTCACCCACAGATCGATCTTCAGACATTCCTCACTCTCACAGATCAGGATCTGAAGGAGCTGGGAATTACGACTTTTGGTGCCAGGAGGAAAATGCTGCTTGCAATCTCAGGTGAATATAAATGCTCACACTCATATTTTAAGTCTGAATAACTTTTGCCAGTGGGGCTGGTTTGACCCATTTACCACTTGCTGGGCACCTTGGTGGCTGTGGTTTCAAAGTGCTTCCTGCTAACAGTATGACCAATGCTCAGAACATCCCCTCTTTCATCAAGACATCGCCTGAAAACCTGCTGTGACAGTATCGTTCCTTAAAACAGATTTCTCCAGAAAGATCTAACCAAAATTGCCCTTTGCAGAACGTGAGCCAGGGGTTGCAGCGCAATTCTCCTTTCTTGTTGTTGTGTTCAGCAGCGATCATTGGGTTAGTGAATAATGATTCTGGACTGGCTGTCGTGTTTCAAGTGCATGTGTGCTTGTATACCAACAGAGGTCATTGCAGAGGTGAATGCTCCGTGGTACTGGCAGGTATTACTTGTCTGAATGCTTTTTATTTTATTTTTTTTTACTAAAGTTTTCACGAAATTTATGAGTCACAGAAGGATGTAGGATCCTGAAATTAGTCACAGAATGAAGGAAAATAATGTTGTCTGTCTCCCAGACTGCCTTCTGTATGCAGTGGTTTCATATTCTATGTATTACAAAATGCTCTACACATATTTACTGGGGACCTCCTATTTGAAAGGAGTTGAGCCAGCTGATGAGTCAGGAGTCGGCAAATACAGAACAGTGTACCTCCAAAAGGTGTTTTGAGAAATATGAGGAAGAAATAGGGGGTCAAACTTTGGGTTACTTTTTGAAGACTGTCTGATGAATGTCCATCTTTCAAAAACGTAGACACCAAGGGCAAAAGCCAGGGGTGGGGTGTGGTGGGAATATGACTTGGCTTTTTCAGAACATTGAAGCTGCAGGCTGCGCCTTTTTGAGGCCAGCAGGTGCATCCAGCTGGTGAGAGTCCTTTGCAAACAGCAGTCACTAATCAGATCAGCAAGTAAAATTTAAACCTCAGTGGTTTTCCATTTTGTTTTAGCAGCAGATTGCATCCCCCACCCACTTCCCCACAGGACATCTTATCTATAGACCTAATATCTGCAGCAGACATAAGCGGAGCGGCTTTGAATCCGGGGTGGAGATTCAGCCATCGAGCAGCCTGTTGGGTCCTCTGTGGATCAACACGGTTCTGCACGCATCCATGATTAGGGACGTCTTCCTCCACTCTGTGTCCCCAAGCGGCTGCATTAAGGGAGCTCCATGGGGCTGACACTTTTTCTTCTGCGCTCATAAGATCAGCTTGACACAGTCCAAAGAACATTGTATTCAAACAAGGAGATTTGGGCTTTGCCTCTGCCAACGCGTGAGTCCTTGGGCGAGTTTCCAAAACCATGAAGGTAGATTGGAATAGATGATCCTGTGAAGTTACCTTCTATTTCTACATCTATCCTTCCACGTGGTGCATATATGAATAGCAGGGGCCTCCCCGTTTGTTTTTTGTTATTGTCTGGGTAAATAGGGTAATTTGTTTTTTTAACTTGTTTACCCTAAAGCTCCACCGCAGAGGGCTATACCTAGAACTGAATTTACTTTACATATTTTCGCATTCATCCATTAATGTGAAAATGGAATTTACACTATACTTGAAATTTGATTAACTCATAGAATCACCACGCTTATATTAAAGTATGCCTGTGGGCCAGCACATTTTAGAAGAGAAGAGTGTGTTCTAGAACTCCATAATCTTTCTCTAGAGATTCATGGAATGCCGGTGACAGTAAAATGAAAGTTCAGTTTTCTTTGTGTACCAACCCACTTCCAAACTCTGTAAGGCTTCCAGCAACAAGCAGCTATCTCTAAATACTGCCAAGGGCTCCAGCTGGACTGTTACCATCTTTACTTGGAACACGTTTGTGATCTATTCCAGGTGGGTTTGGGGGAGTTCAGTGGGAAACAGCAGGGAGGGGGTTTGAGTCCTCTTTAAAAACACGGTTTATCCCATCATCATCTTCAGCGTGGTTCTGCTAAGGTTATAGCTCCTGTAGATGGTCTCTCGGTGGGACTCACAGGTCCTTGCTGTGAACAGGAACGGGACTTTGAGTAAGATGCCTTACGAATGCTCTGCACAGCAGGAAGTACTTGATTATTTTAAGAGTGATTTCACCTCACTTTGTTGCCTGCATTTGTTTGAACCTGGTAAATTGTTTTCTCGGCAAATAATCAGTTTTTATTGAGAAGCCCTTCATCAAAAACCTTCTTTTTTCAGTTCAGCTCATTTGATAACAAACACATCCATTTATAGCCTCAGAACATTCCATTTCCAGGTAGGTGCAGGATAGCTGGGCAGCTTGGACGTGCGTTGGCCTTGTGGTTACAGAGTTTGCTCACAATTCCTTTTTAAAACTTTAAACTTATAATCAGAGTTCTTTCAGTGTAAGGTTTGGTTCTGTTTTTAAGTTTGAGCCACAAGACATTGTATTTTTGTGTTATAGGAGATGAGGTTTAATCTCTAAGTAGAAATGGATGAGAGAGAAAAATGATTTTTTCTTCAAATCCATGATTTTTTGACAATTTTTTTATTTCTCTCAGTAGTTTCGTAAGTAGTTAGCTAAATATGCAGGGACTGAGGGAAAGGACGTTTAGCATCCTGTTGTCAGGCTTCCCGCCAAGGCCTCAGGTAGATCTAACATTTCCCGACCTATTCTTTTAGTTTGTGACTCTGTTCAGATCCGCAACAAGATCCTGAGAGCTGCCAGGATTGTGTGACCCTTGGAATTTCAGAGAAAAAGGTTGGTATTTCCCCAATTATCCCTTAGGCTTACTGGGAAAAATAAAGGACAGAGTTTGCTTTTTAATTTAAAAGGCTAAAGTCTATTCAATAGGATTTGGTCCTTGAGCGTCTCTCTGGGAGATTTGTATCTTAGAAATTACATTCTTTAGGGAATGGCTGAATTCCTTCACAGTCATTTTATTCTTCCCAAAACCTAGTTGATAGGACTTTTCAGAGTAAAGTTTTCAATGTCTATGAAAAAATTGTTTTCTTCACTGGCCCATTGGTTTTCGTGTGCTCAGTTGGACATGTTCCGTGGGATAAGGGAGTAGAATGTTTGACCTCATTCACGCCTTTCCTCCTCTATAGTATGGGAGTGTGTGTCCTGGTGCGTGGGTTATTCCCCCACGAGAAAATGAAGGCCAAACAAAGTGTTTCAACTTGAAGGTGACAAAACTTTCCCAGGCTGTGCACTTCAGAGGATTCATCTATTAACTCTCCTATACTTGCCTTTAAATATATTAAATTCTGTCTTGATTTCTGAATTTCTGTGGGAACTTGATACAGTAGCTATCTGTAAGCATGCCTGCATGTGTCTTTTGCTTGTTAAGGTATCTTACTTGCTTCTTTAAAATTTTTAAGCTACCTTTTTCTATTTTTTTTTTAAAAAAACTGGCATATGAACTGTGAAGCAAAGCTCTGCTGTCTGGCATAGGTGGGACTACCAATTTCTCAAATCTGTGTTCCTGATGCTTTGGTTGGTCTTCGCACAGTGGATGGAGCCCTGCAGCCCAGGGCCTGGACCTTTGCATCAGGCAGGGTGAACACTTGTCACTTAACTGCTTGCTTTGTTTTTTTTTTAAATCCTCACCTCAGGATATTTTTCTGTTGATTTTAAGAGAGGGAGAGAGAGAGAAACACCTATGTGAGAGAAATACATCGATTGGTTGCCTCCTGCACACCAGGACCCTGGCCGGGGAGGAGCCTGCAACTGAGGTATGTGTGTGCCTTTGACTGGAACCCAGGACCCTTTGGTCCACGGGCCACCACTCTGTCCACTGAGCCAAACAAGCTAGGGCACTTAGACTATTTTTAAAACTCAACTTCCTTATCTATAAAATGGAGAATGGTAATATTATCTACCCCTTAAGGAGGACTTAAATACAACAAAACAAATATAAAGTGCTTGTCATGTAAACTCTAATAAATCATGACATTTTTCTTCTCCCCGCCAAAGACCTAAACGTGAACAAAAAAGAGATGTCTCTGCTTATGCATTGCCCCCACGGGGCAGACACTTACGTTTTAGAAGGCAGTGAGGTGAAATATCAAGGGTGTTGGTCCATTTTCCAGAACTTGGAAGACCAGAGCACTTCTGGCCATCTGGCTGTCCTTGGCCACCGGTGACCCCCTGCAACATGGGTCTATGTTTTTCGTCTCAGCATTACTGTAGCCAGCCATCGCTTGCAATGCAACTTCAGAATTCCAAAGGGGGTTGTACCTGTGTGTGGTTAAAAAGGAACTGAATACTGTGCCAATATAAGGTGCTCAATCACTGGCTCCATCCTGCGCCCCCCCCCCCAAAAAAAGACAACTTTAAGCATATTAACTATATAATCTCTCTATTTGAAATTGAATACGTTGGGAGATATCTGGCTATCAGAGGCCAACAATCCTGTTTCTTGTATTAATTCACCAGCAAGAGTTCCATCAGCTGATATGAGGATTTATACATTTATGTGGGGTGATGAGAATAGAGTGGTTGCATAGTCATAAACAAGGTAGGCTGCTTCAGTTTTTTCCCTTTCTGGTTAATAATTTTTAGTTGGAAAAAGACTGTTTTCTATGTACTCTGGTTTCTTTAAAATTGAGCACCTGAGATTTCCCCGAAAAATGTAAAGTATTGGTGGTTTTCCATTGTCTATTTCCTGAAGTGGTTGCTATTTTTCACTAAGTTAACTTTTTATTCAATGAAAGCTCCTGCTGCTCTGCTTCTTCATATAGCTCCTCTGGCCCAAGGATCACAGGTGTCACGAGTTGGTGGAGCCACAGGGCTGGGGCCGAACACAGCCATGTGTTCCTCCAGTATTCTCCTGTGTAGATGTGGGGTCTTTTCATGTCTGACTGTAATAATTTAATGGTTGCTGTATTTGACGTGGGTGAGCTCAACAGCTGTAGTAACATTCTGTGTCTTTGGTGTGATACATGCTCTCCTGTGCCTTTCACCAGCATGGATGTCCCCCTCATCCCTTTGCCTCTGAGGTGACATTGGGATAGGTCAACCTGCTCAACTTGTATATCCAGAGTTTAGAGGATCCTGAGAATGACACCTCCCCCAGATAGTTGACAAACTGCAATAACAACGCTTGTTGTCCTTGGTTCTCTCGGCTACCAACATGTTGCCTTTAATATCAGACTTTCTAGCATTTCAGAAATGTCTTGACCGTCAACTAAAGGTTTTCCTTTCGCTACCAGACTTGACTCCCTCCTCCCCCAAACCTACACCACACCATTTTCTGAGCTCGGCTGCCATGTCCTATAGATTATAGACGTTCTCCATTGAGTTTCTAACAATTCTCTCTCTCTCTCTCTCTCTCTCTCTAGAACTAAATAAAAACCGGAGAAAGCTTTTCGAACCGCCAAATGCACGCACCTCTTTCCTGGAAGGTGGAGCCAGCGGGAGGCTGCCCCGTCAGTACCACTCGGACATTGCGAGTGTCAGTGGCCGCTGGTAGCAGTGCCCCCCCGGGACCCCCGCCAACTTTCATCAACATGGAGACAGGAGATCTGTGAGCGGCCATCACTGCACCCGTCCGTAGCACTCTGGTGACTGGTATCAGGACCAAAGCATCTTATTCACACCTGAATTTTGTGCCAAAAAGGAAGAAAAGAGAGAAGATATTCTAATGTCATCATTCAGAACACCACATGCAGATTGCTTTTTAAAAAAATGGTAATTGGACAGAATTTGCAATATGAGGGTAGGGCTTTATTTCCTGTTTTTATTTACCTATATAACATATGCACTGATTTTTTTTTTTTTTTTTTACTTAAAATGAAGGATGATTTGACATCTGGGATGCCAGAAAACATTGAAGTTATTGTTTGCTTGGTTGTTTTTGTTTGTTGTTTTTTTTGGTATTTGGGGATTTTTAAAAAATAATAATCAAAAGTGGAATTTTCTGGTACTGCTCTACAATAAGTATTGAGGTCTTTCAGCACTTTACACTTTCTAATTTCTTGTCCTGTGGAAATGCTCTCATTTTTATGTCACCTGATGAAATGGTACAAATCAGATTTAGTCACATTTTTCTAACTGCGTTAAATTTTTATCTGAAATGGTACTGGGTTATTAGTTTCTGTGCAGAGAATCCTGTGACTTTGGGAAATGTAAGTGACTCCACTTGATTCTGGACCGGCTCTGTTCATTTATGTCAGCATCCTAGAAGCAGTGAACCTCGTTCGCTGTAACAGGTGCAAAGAAAGACCAAACGGACTTTGCAATATTCACCCTTTGCAGTTATCATATTTAGCTGCTGCCTATATTGCTAAAATGATGTTAATGGTTGTACTAAAGGCAAAGGGCTATTTTTAGTATACTGCCACTAAAGGATACTTATTTATATCAAACTTTTTATTTTTAGATATTATAAGCATACCGTACATAACTGATGAAATCGATATCTACTAGAGATTTATGGTAGAGCATGGACGGCATTCAACAACTGGAGCCCTAGATTGTCACTTTATTTAAAAAAGACAAATAATCATCTGACAAGACAGCACTGTTGCCATTAGGAAGAGAGATAGATTCCTGTTCTTATCATGTACACATTAGCTGCGCTCCGTGTGGTCAGAGGACTTTCCTTAAGCCACATGTGTCTGCTTGCAGTAGGCTTATGTATGTTGAGAACAGAAAGGCTTTATTTAAGTCTCCAGTGACAGTTTGTAAAGACAGTGGAGTTCCAAAGGAGGGGCAAAAATGACTGTTTTCTAAGTGGCCAGACTCATTGTTACAATCATATACTGTGAAAGTCCAAGACATCAGGCAACATTGTTTCCTAGGTCTTCTCAGACATCTTATTGTGGATTTATGAAGGGTTTTCAATTCATGAAGAAAATCACTAAGTGCCTCCCTTTCTTCAAAGCAATATTATTTCCAAGTGTATTAATTTGTTGAAAAACTTTCCCATAGGAAATGTTGTGAATTACCTGTACTGTAATGACTTATTTATGTTCATTACTCAAGATTTTCTACGTGGACATAAACCACTATTGCATGCTGTTAAGCAGACGGCATTAGATCACATAACAATTGGGGACTTTCATACAAATGCAGATTCGCAAATACTTGCCTGGCATTTTTCCATGCCTAAGTCTTACCATGAAAGAATATGAATTGAAGAGAAATTTTGCACACAGAAATATTTTCACTTTAAAAAAATTGTATTGGTTACTTTGAAGGCATAGATGATGGACCTGTCATAAAATTATCAATGATCGCAGCACTAAAGGGATGCTCATTTCTAAACTAAATTGCTCCCTTGGCAAGTACAGGTCACATGGACCTCCTTATCTTATGTGGCTGTACAAACACATCATGCTACACATTCAGCACAAGAATTCCAGATTTGTTTCCTGTTCAACAACTTGGTGCTCTAAATTTTATCATTTTCTTTAATGAGACTTTCCCGATTACAAAGCATTTGGAGCTCTTTTCCCAGCCCTCTATGATGCATTTGCAACATGAGGAGGATGGGATGAATGTGCAGTATTAAGCTGATGGAGGTTTTATGAACAGTGCTTTACGCCAAAGGGAAAACTGTCCCAATTAAACTAGATTAAATAGGGTGGTTAAAAATAAATAAAAAACACTGGAAATTACTTTTCTCACTTTCTCTTATGCAAGGAAGGTAATATGACACTACAGTACACGGTGTTGTCAGTGTTATATGATGCACAAAATATTTGGATTATTTGAATAAATGGTAATTTTTAATCAATCTGTGCCTTAATAGTGACCAATTATCTGTAAATATAGAACAAATACAGATTGTATTTTTTGTGTGGGTTTTTGTCCTTTTAGTGATTTTTTAAAATGAGAGATGGAATTAAACATTGAAAATGGGAATTTTCTAATCAATTGTTATATGAAAAAATAAATTTATATAACCCCTTTGTATTGCCCTTGCTAGATAAAATGCCTTTTTTTTAAAAAAAAAATATCTTTACACAAATTCTGTGCCTCTCTTTGTTTTCTAAGACTTTTTTTTTTTTTGGTTTTGTTTGGCTGTGTTCAGCATAATTGAAAGATGTGTCTGCAGAATTGAATATGTTCTCTTTGTCGTATTGTTCTGTGTTGACAGTTCTCATTTCACCCAGAAGCTAAGGCACTTTATTTTAGCCAACGAATGAATCCAGGACCAGTAATCAATCACTGTTTCTGTGGCCACCCATAGGTGCATACAGCAAGAGTGATATTATAGAAGAGGTTTTATTCTTGTCCTTTCTTTTATAGAGGCTCAGCTGCATGACCACTTTGACAGCCTCATTCATCAGCAAGGAGCTCCTGACTGAAGGGGCGCTGGGCTTCCTGACCCAAGCTGCCATTTCAGAGATTGACCGTTGTGCGGCCACACTGTGTGCTCTCTGTGCTTTGCCCTGAGATTCTGTCTGAGCTCAGTCTCAAACAGAATCGGTACAGTTTTACTAATTCTGAGATTTGTCTAAATCTCAAAGAAAACCTAACCATCTCTTATGCACCCAGAAATCTCTCCACTTGAATTACCTGTGGTAATGGTTCTTAAAAATTGTTTCTAGCACACGAGTACTTTTTAATAACTGAACTCTTAACTTGGGAATCCAATATTATATCATCATTCATTCATTCAGGCTTAGTAAGTACCAGAACCTGTTCTAGGAACAACAGTGAATGAAACACAAACCCTTGCCCTCACTAAGCTTACATTCAAAATGGAGAAAGTGGGGCTGATGAAGAGGGATTGGAGGCGAGACTTCCCCTCCTTTCAACACAGTCTCCATGTGTGCATAGCATTCTAAGGAAACTCCAGTGCTGCTTAGAAACTCCAGTTGTTTTTTACAAAACTCTTCAAAGTTCCCATCTCACAGCAACAGGCCTGTGCTTTCAAATGCAAAATATCCCCCGTCTCCTTTTTCTAGGTTTTGTCGGTTTAATAGCATTCTCAATCAAAAAGAGTGTGTGGCCAAACGGATGATGACTCACAGTTTTAGAATTATACTCTGCATGACCCATCACTTTTTAGGTCTGACTTCAAGTGACTGCAGTATTTAGAAATCAGGTTTATCTTGAAATAATACGAATTTTCTGCCACAGAGGACAGTCCAAGAATGCAGTAATATGGTCACTTCACAGGGGAGTTTTACCAAACCTCCAAGATGGTGACATAGGTTATTCCTGACTCTGTTCCGCCTCACAAGGACAACTAACAACTATCATGGACAAAACACCACTGAGAGAATCAATCCTAGAACATGGGAATGAGGCTGAAGTAACCCCTGTACCATAGAGAAAAGGCAGCTGCAGTGGGAAGGTAACGGAACGGCACAATGCTGACTACATGGCCTCTCCCCCAGGCCAGTGCAGCGCCATGCAGAGAGGGCTCCCGAGCTGACAGCTCCTCCAGGGGGAAAAGAGCCCAGATGACATCCAGCACCTCCTGCACTGTGGTCCCTTTGTGGCAACCGTATACAGTGGTTTTACTCTTGGGGATCACAGGGGATCTGACTGCCAAAAATGGGGCATGGGCCTTCCGAAAGCTAGCGCTTGGATCTTGGCAGTCAGATCTCCTTCCTACAGAGAGCAAGCACTAACGAGCGGCTTTGCTATCTGCAGAAGCAAGTCGGTGGTGCAGTCTCACATAGGAAACTAGTGGCATGCAGGTCTGCTTAATTTGGGAATTCTATTAAAGTTATTTAAATAGGGAGAAACTTCCTGGAAACAAATGGAAATGAACACACAACCACCCCAAATCTCTGGGACACAACAAAAGCAGTCCTGAGAGGGAAGCTCATAGCACTATAGGCCTACCTCAAAAAAACAAGAAAAATTAATAATAAACTATTTAACCCTATAACTTAAAGAATTAGAAACAGAACAACTAGAAAAGCCCAGAATAAGTAGAAGGACGGACATAATAAAGATTAGAGTAGAAAGAAATGACATAGATTTTAAAAAATCAATACAAATGATCAATGAAACCAAGAGCTGGTACTTTGAAAAGATCAATGAAACTTTAGCCAGACTTATCAAGAAACAGAGAACCTACAACAAAAAAATAAAACCAGAAACAAAAGCAGTGAAGTAACAATTGACACCGCAGAAATACAAAAAATTGTAAGAAAATATTCTGAGCAACTATATGGCAACAAGCTGGACAATGTGGATGAAATGGAAAAATTCCTAGAACACGATCTTCCAAAACTGAATCAGGAAGAAATCAGAAAACCCAAATAGGCCAATAACAACTGAGGAAATAGATGCAGTAATAAAAAAGCTCCCAGCAAACAAAAGCCCTGGTCCAGACGGCTTCACAGGGGAGTTTTACCAAACCTTCAAAGAACTAAAACCTCTTCCTTAAACTATTCCCAAAAATCAGAGAGAAAGGAACACTTCTAAGCTCTTTATGAGGCCAATATTATCCTAATTCTAAAACCAGATAAAGGCACTCAAAGAAAGAGAATTACAGGCCAATATCCCTGATGAACATAGATGCTAAAATCCTCAACAGAATACTTGCAATATATTAAAAAGATCATACACCACGATCAACTGGGGTTTATTCTAGGAATACAAGGTTTTGGTACAATATTCACAAATCAATAAATGTGATACACCACATAAAACAAATTGAAAGACAAAAATCACATGATCCTCTCAATAGATGCAGAAAAAGCACTCAACAAAATCGAACAACCATTTTTTATAAAAACTCTCAGCAAAGTGGGAACAGAGATCATACCTCAACATAATAAAGCCCATATGTGACAAACCTACAGCTAACATCACAATGGGCAAAAATTAAAATCATTTCCCCTATGAGCAGGAACAAGACAGGGATGTACATTCACCGTTCTTATTCAACGTATTACTGGAATATGAGATCAGAAAAGAATAAATAAAAGGCATTCAAATTGGAAAGGAGGAAATAAAAAACTCTCATTTTTTAGATGACATGATATTGTACATAGAAAACCCTAAAGACTTCACCAAAAACTACTAGATTTAATAAATGAATTTGGCAATGTAGAAGTATGCAAAATTAACACACAGAAATTGATGGTATGGTATTTTTATACACCAATAATGAATTCCCATAAAGAGAAACTAAACAAACAACCCCACTGCAACAAAAATTTAAGATACTTAGGAATAAACTTAATCAAGGAAGTAAAAGACCTGTACTTGGAAAACTACAGGATGTTGAAAAAAACAGATAAAGATATAAACAAATGGGAGAATATTCCATGTTCATTGATTGGTAGACTTAATATCATTAAAATGTCCCTATTACCCAAAGGAATCTATTGATTAAATGCAATCCCTATTAAAATACCAATGGCATATTTCACAGATCTAGGACAAATACTCCAAAAATTTTTATGGAACCCAAAACCCCGAATATCTGCAGCAATCTTAAGAAAGAAGAACAAAGTTGGAGTGATCACAATATCAGATATCAAGTTATACTACAAAGTCACTATAATCTAAACAGCCTGATACTGGCACAAAAACAGGCACATAGATCAATGGAACAGAACAGAGACCCCAGAAATTGACCCAAACCATTACACTCAATTAATATTTGACAAAGGAGGCAAGAGCATACAATGGAATTAAGAGAGTCTCTTCAATAAGTGGTGTTGGGAAATTGGACAAATACATGCAAAAAAAAAATGAAACTAAACTACCAACTTACACTCTACCCAATAATAAACTCCAAGTGGATAAAAGAGTTAAATGTAAGTCGTGAAATCATAAAAATTCTTGAAGAAATCATAGGCAGCAAAATCTCAAGACATCTGTCATAGCAATATGTTTGCAGACACATCTCCTAGGGCAAAGAAACTAAGGAGAAAATAAACAAATGGGACTACATCAAAATAAAAAGTTTCAGCACAGCAAAAGAAAGAAACCAACAAAATGAAAAGTGAGCCCACTGTATGGAAAACATATTTGGTAATGATACATCTGGTAAAGGGTTAATATCCAAAATATATAAGGAACTCATACAACTTAAAAGGAAGACAAACCAATTAAAAAATGGGCAAAGGATATAAATAGATACTTGTCTAAAGTGGACATCCAGATGGCCAAGAGACATGTAAAAATGTTCAAAGTCACTAATCATCAGAGAGATGCAAATTGAAATGACAATGAGGTATCATCTCACATCTGTCAGAATGGCTTACTGGATAGAAGCAGGTAGAGGGTTCAGTACCTGGATAAACAGTGTGCACGGTTATAGCCCATGGAACATGATGCTAAGTGTGTTTCAAAAATCCCTGGCTCATAGCAGTGTTATTTACAATAGCCAGGCTATAAAAGCAGCCCAACTGCACATCAGTAGATGTGTGGATAAAAAAAGCTGTGGTACATCTATGCCATGGAACACCTTGTAGCAGTAAAAAAGAAGGATCTCTTAACCATTGAGACAGCATGGATGGACCTGGAGAGTATTATGCTAAGCAAAATAAGCCAGTCAGAGGAAGGTAAGTATCCCTGATCTCACTTATATGTGGAATCTAATGAACAAAATAAACTGTTGGACAAAGTACATCCAGAGACATAGAAGCATGGAATATACTGTCGAATTTCAGAGGGAAGGTGGAAGTGAGTGGGTAGGTGGAAAGAGATCAACCAAAGAACTTGTATGCATAACGCATGGACATAGACAATAGGGTAGTGAAGGCCTGGGGCAGTGCAAGGGAGGGTGAGCTAGAAGGGGTCAATGGGGGGACAGGGGGGGCGGGGGAGAGGACATAAGTAATACTTTCAACAATAAAGATTTTTTAAAAAATAGGGTGTTTATAATATTAAGATATTTTATGTAAGCCTCATTATAACCACAAAAGAAAACCCAGCAGTAATTACACAAAAGAACATGATAAAGAAGTCAAAGCATACTGATCACCACAGGACATCAAAATACAAAGACAGCAGGATAAGAAACAAGGAACACACATTTTTAAATGGCAATAGTAAGTCATTTATCAAAAATTACTTTAAATATAATTGGAATAATTTCTTCAAAAGACACAGGATGGCTAAATTGATTTTTTTAAAAAGCAAACAAGATCCAATGATGTTTCTTATGAGAAATTTATTTTTTTAACATGTTTTTATTGATATTTAGAGAGAGAGAAAGGGAGAGGAGTAGAGTCATAGAAACATCAATGACAAAGAAACATCATAGATTGGCTGCCTCCTGCATGCCCCTTACCAGGGATCAAACTTGCAACTCAGGCATATGCCCCTACTGGGAATCAAACCAGCAATCTCTTGGTTCATGAGTCAGTGCTCAGCCACTGAGCCACATCAGCCAGGCCTAATTTTATTCATAAAGACACACACAGACTGAGGTGAAGGGATGAAAAAATATATTTCAGCAAATAACTCCAAAAAAGCGTGGATAGCTATACTTACATGAGACAAAATGGACTTTAAACTAAAAAATGTTAAAAAGAGATGAAGAATGTCATTGTATAATGATAAAGAGATCAATACACAAAAAATATAACAGTTATAAATATGTGTTCAAGTCACAGTGCTATAACATGAAAGCAAAAACTAACAGATAAAAGGAGAAATAAACAGCAATGGAATAATAGTTGGGGACAATGAAACTACCAGACATATACATAACATTCCATTCAACAACAGCAGAATATATATTCTTCTCAAGTGCATATGGAACATTTCCTAGGAAAGACCATTTGTTAGACCAGAAAACAAGTCTTAGCAAATTCAAGAAGACTGAAATCCTACCAAGTATCTTCTCTGACTACAATTGTATGAAACTAGAAAAGATGAAAACTGGAAAATATGCAAACACATAATGGATCAAATATTAAATTAAAGGTGAGATAAAAAGTACCTTGAGACAAAAATGGAAATACAACATATCAAAACTTGTGAGATGGAGCAAAAGCAGTTCAAAGAGGGAAGTTCGTAGCAATGAATGCCTACATTAAGAAGCAAAAAAGCTCCCAAACAGCCTAATTCTATACACTAAGGAACAAGAAAATCAAAACTAAGCTGAGCCCAACATTTGCAGAAGGAATGAAGTAATAAAGGTTATAGAACATAAATGAAAAAGAGAACAGGAATGCAATACCCAAAGATTACCCAAACTAAGATTTGGTTATTTGAAAAGATAAACATTGACAAACTTTTAGGTAGAATAACCAAGAAAAAAAAAGAGATTAGGAACCAAATCAACAAATTTATATATGAAAAAGGACACATTATGACTGATATCACAGAAATACAAAGCATCATAAGAGGCTACCAGGAACTACTATGTGCCTACAAACTAGAGAGTTTTGAATAAATGAAAAAAAATTTATAGAAATATATAAACTACCAAGACCGAAACAGGAAGAAATAGAAAGCATGAATAGACCAGTTATGACTAAGGAGATTTAATTGATAACCAAAAAACTCCCAATAAAGAAAAGCCACCAGGATCAGATGGCTTCAATGGTGAATTCTACCAAACATTTAAAGGAAAATTAGTGCCAATCCATTTCAAACTCTTCCAGGAAATTGAAGAGTAGGGAACACTCTTAAACTCATTTTATGAGGTCAGTATTACTCTGATGCTAAAGCCAGGAAACACATGACCACAAAACTACAGACCAAATATAAATGCAAAAATTTTCAACAAAATACTAGCAAACCAAATTTGGCATTAAACTAAAAGGGGTCATTCACCATAATCAACTGGGATTTATATGTTGGATGCAAGGATGTTCAGCATACACAAATCAATGTACTATATCACATTAATAGAAGAAAAATAATATCTCAATTGAAGCAGAAAACACATTTGACATAATTTGACATCTCTTCATGACAAAAAAAAAAAAACACACTTAACAAATTAGTATATAAGGTACTTACCTTAACATAATAAAGGCAATATATAAGAAGCCCCCAGTTTTAACATCATACTCAATGGTAAGAGGTTGAAAGCTTTTCTTGTATATATAAAGGAGCAAGATAAGGGTGCCTACTCTCACCACTCCTATTCAATATAATATTGTAAGGTCTTACCAGAACAATTTGGTAGGAAACAGACATAAAAGGCATGAGACTTGGGAAGAAAGAAGTAAAATTGTCTCTACTTGCAGATGACATGATTTTATAGTATAAAAAATTCTAAAGATTTTAGCAAAGGAACTGTTAGAAATTTAAGTAATGAATTCAATAAAGTTGAATAAAGCAAAATTAACATACCACAACCAGTAGCCTTTCAATACACCCACAACAAATTATCTGAAAAAGAAATAAAACCCTATTTATAATAGCATCAAAAATAATAAAATACGTAGGAATACATTTAACCAAGGAGGTAAAAGATCTTTACTCTGAAAACTGTAAGACACTGATGAGGAAATCAAAGAAGTCACAAATAAATGATTGTATCCCATATTCAAGAACTGGAAGAGTTAGTTGTTAAATGTCAATAATATCAAAAGCCATCCATAGATTAAATGCAGTCCTAATTAAGATATCAATGGTAACTTTGGCAGTAAGAAAAAACAATCCTCAAATTTATTTGGAACCACAAAAGACTCCAACTAGCTAAAGAAATACTAAGAAAAAAAGAGCAAAGTGGGAGGCATCACACTTCATGATTCCTAGCTGCATTATAAAGCTATAGTAATAATTTTAAAATAGTATGATACTGGCATAAAAACAGACAAATATATTAGTGGAACACAATGAAGAGCTTTGAAATCAACCCAGGCACATACAGTCAACTAATATTTGACAGGGGAGCTAAGAATCTCAATGGAGAAAAGATACTCTTCAGTAAATGGTGCTGGGAAAATTGGAGGTTTACTGCATAAGAATAAAACACTATCCCTATAATAATACAACTAAAAAATTAACTCTAAATGGAATAAAGACTTAAATGTAAGACCTACAGCTATGAAACTCATAGAAGAAAGTCGGGGGAAAAAAAGTTCCTTGAAATATATGGTCTTGGCAATGATTTTTTTGATATGATTCTGAAAGCAATATTAACAGAATAAAAATAACAAAATAAAAATAAATGAGTAAAAAGCTTATTCACAGTAAAAGACATACTATAAAAACATAAAATATTTGCAAACCATATATCTGAGGGTTAATATCCAAAATATATAAGGAACTCATACAACTCAATGGCAAAATAAATAAAAATAACCAGTTAAAAAGGGACAAATGACCTTAATAGCCATTGTTTTTCTGAAGAAGGTATATGATTAGCCAACAGATACTAAAAAGGTGCTCAACATCACTTGTCATTAGGGAAATACAAATTAAAATCACAATGAGAGATCACCTCTTGCCTGTTACACCAGCCATCATCAAAATGACAAGAAATAACAAATATGTTGAGAACATGGAGAAAAGGGAATGCTTATGCTCTATTGATGGAATTATAAACTAGTACAGCCACTATGAGGGAGGGACCTGAAAAATTAAAAATAAAACTACCATATCCATAGCATTTCCATTTTCGGGAGTATATCGTAAGGAAATGCAAACACTAACTCAGAAATTCATCGGCATCCCCATGTTTATAGCAGCATTATTTAGAATAGTTAAGACATGGAGACAACCAAAGTGTCCATTGGTGGATAAATGAATCACAAAGTTGTGAACTTACAGCTGGTCAAGATGGTTAAGTAGGTAGATGCTGTGCTCACATCTTCCCACGGCTCTATCCAAATTACAACTAAACTATACAACAGCCATCATTGAGAACCACCTGAAGACTAGAAGTCCTGTGACTAAGGACATAAAAACCCCACTATGAGACTAGTAGGAGGAATGAAGACACAGAACAGGCAGGTTGCACACCCACAGTGTGGCAACTAAGAATTGGGAGGGATATCTTGGCTCTGGAGGTCCCCCTTGAGGAGTGAGGGGGTCTCAGCCCCACACCTAACTCCTCAGCCTGGGACACCAGTGCCAGGAAGAGGAGTCCCCATAACATCTGGCTGTGAAAAACAGTGGGGGTTGCATCCAGGTAAGACAAAAGGCTGCTGGAGTCTCAGGCATTCCTCCTGAGAGTCTGTGCATGACATATCTTATTCACAGTCTCATTCACTCTGAGCCCCAGTGTAGGAAAGCAGCTTGAAAAACACCAGGGATGTATGGGGAAGCACTGAATTGACCAGCTCCCAGACAAGGCTGGAGGGGTAGGATCCAGGTAGTTTTCTCCAGGGACAGAAATGCTGTAGGTGCCATTGCTCCTTTGTGGAACCCTCTCCAAATCCAGAGAGCAGGCACAGATAGGTGCCAAATCTGAGCTCTCCATTAACCTGGATAACACCATTAGCCTTGCCTTGGCGACTCCCTGAGACCCCCGCTCCACATCATGCTCGGCCCCTAGATGTTTCCACACAAGCGACCTCTTTGGCTCTAGCTGTAGACTTTCCTAAAATATCTCAAAGGTCTACACACACCAAACAAATAGTGACTGGCCTTGGCATGCCCTGTACCTCTTGCAAAGTTGTCCCAAGCCTGGCAGAAGCAGTGACCAAACTCAGCCTGCATTGTAACTTCCATTAAGTGGCCCCCAAGCCTAGAACTAAAAGTGGTCAGTGTTGGCTTGGAATATAGCTGCAGCTAAGCAGCCATAATACTGACACAAGAGGTGGTTGACCTCGGTCCACATTGTGGTACTCACTAAAGGGTCCCAACCCAGCACTAGTTCACAACTGACCCAACCAACCTCAGTTCACAACATAGCCTCTGCCAAGGTCTTCCAAGCCAGCACAAGCGGCAACCAACTGCAGGTCATTTTGTAGCCCTCACCAAGTAGCCTGAAGCACAAACAGCAGCTAACTTTGTCTGTCTGCCCCAGAGTCCCTCCCCAGAGGCTCCAGAACCCACACACCCAGTGGCCAGCTTCAGACGACATTAGAGTGCCCCCCAGACAGCTTCAGAAAGAACACACTTGGAGGGTGGGCTGGGCTGGCGGCAGAGCCCCAGTAGAGCGACTCCTGCCCCATGGGGTCAGTCCCTGTACAACAGCTCTGCTGTAGTCACGGCCAGCCTTCACAACCAACAGCAGTCAGGCTCCACTACAACAGGAGGGCACACAATGCACACAATGGACACTTCTGCAGTACCTGGTTCAGGTGAAAAGAGAGACTGCATCAGGTCACCTACTACATAAGGCCCTTTGGCAAGACTGAGAGGTAGAGCAGATCTACTCAATATGTTGAAGTGAACACAGGAAGTCAGCCAAAATGAGACAAGAAACATGTCCCCAGGACAAAACTCTGGGGAAAGGATTAAATGAAGTGGAAATAAGCAATCTACTATATACAGAGTTCAAAACACTGGTTCTAAGAATGCTTAATGAACTTTGGGAAGAATAGATGAACTCAGTGAGAAATTCAACAAAGAGATAGAAGCCATAAAAAAGATCCAGTCAGAAATGAAAAATACAAGAACTGAAATGAAAAATATATTAGAGGGAATCAACAGCTGATTAGAAGAAGCAAATGATTCAATCAGTGATCTGGAAGACAAGATAGTGGAAAACACCCAATCAGAACAGGATAAAATAATAATTTTAAAGAAATGAAGATAGTTCAAGGGCTCTCTAGGACAACATCAAGTGTACCAATACTGGCATCAAAGGGATACCAGAAGGGGAAGACAGTGAGCAAAGAATATAGAACCTATTTGAAGAAATAATGTCTGAAAACTTCCCTAACCTGGTGAAGGAAAATGACACACAAGTCCAAGATGTGCAGAAAGTCCAAACAAGATGAACCCAAAGAGGTCCACACCAAGACACATCATAATTAACATGGCAAAGGTTAAAGACAAAGGCAGAACTTAAAAGTATATATATATATATGAGAGAGAGAGAGAGAGAGAGAGACCTACAAGGGAGTTTCCATAAGACTGTCAGCTAATTTCTGAACAGAAACATTTCAGGCCAGAAGAAATTGGCATGAAATATTTAAAGTGATGAAAAGCAAGGAAGGACCTATAACCAAAACTACTTTACCCGGCAAGACTATCATTTAAAAACTAAAGGAAGCAAAAAAAAAGAAAGAACAAAAATTGAAGGAAGCTGTTGGGGTTGGGGGTGGAATGGGGTAGGATTGAGCCTGCCCCCCCCCCAAAAAAAAACAGAGACACACACACAACTTATAGGCATGGACAACAGTGTGGTGATTTCCAGGAAGGAGGGAGGGAGCGGGAAGGTGGAGGAGGGTATGGGGGGGATAAATGATGATGGAGATGTGACTTGGGGTGGTGAACACACAATATAATACAAAGATGATATATTGTAGAATTGTGCGCCTGAAACCTGTATAATGTTGTTAATCAGTGTTACCCCAATAAATAGAAAAAAAATAAAATTGAAGGCAAAATAAGGCGTTTTTCAGACATGAAAAAGCTAAAGGAGTTTGTTGCTACCAAATCAGTATTACAAGAAATGTTAAAGGGAGAACAGGGAGAGAGAGAGGACAAGGGAGAGGGAAAGGAGAGAAGGAGGAGAGGGAGGGAGGGAGAGAGGAAGGAAGGAAAAAACAGAGGAATATAGTTAAAAGAATAAAATGGCTATAAATATGTCCCTATCAATAATTACTTTAAATGTAAAAGGCTTAAATACTCCAATCAAAAGACAGTATAGAGTTACCTCAAAATATTAAAAATGGAAAATGCCTTATGACCCAGCAATTTCACTGCAGGAATATATCCAAAGAAAGCAAAACACTAATTTGAAAGAATATATGCACCCCTATGTTCATTGCAGCATTATTTACAATAGCCAAGATTTGGAAGCAGCCTAAGCGCCCATCAGTAGATGAATAGATTAAAAAAAAAAAAAAAGAGCTGTGGTATATTTATACAATAAAATACTACTCTGCCATACAAAGAAGGAAATCTTACCTTTGGTGACAGCATGGATGAATCTAGAGTATTATGCTAAGTGAAATTAGCCAGTCAGAGAAAGACAAATACCATATGATTTCACTTACATGTGGAATCTAATGAACAAAATAAGCTAACAAACAAAATAGAAACAGGCTCATAGATACAGAGAACAGATTGACATCTGGCAGAGCAGAGGGGGTTAGAAGCTAGGTGAAAAAGGTGAAGGGCTTAAGCAATAGAAAACCACCAACACACAGATAACAGTATGGTGATTACCAGAGGGAAAGGGGTGTGTGGGGTAGAAGAGGATAAAGGGGGATAAATGGCAGTGAAAGGTGATTTGACTTGGGGTGGTGAACACCCAATATGACATACAGATTACCTATAATAATAAAAGCATAATATGCTAATTAGACCAGACATCCTTCTGGATGTCCTTCCGGATGACCTTCCAGATGAAGCGGGCTGCGAGAGAAGCCCGGGTCCCAGATGCCAGAGGGAAGCCAGTGCCGGCAGCCAGGGGAAGGAAGACCTACTCTTGCACGAATTTTGCGCATCAGGCCTCTAGTATATTAAAGAAGGTTAGACCTGAAATCTATGTAATTTTATTAACTAATGTAACCCCAATATATTCAATTTAAAAAATCCTCAACAAAATATTCAGAAACTTAAAAGCAATACATTAAAAATATCATATGCTACGATTAAGTGGGATTTATTCACAAATGCAAGCCAGATTCAATATCCACAAATTAATAAATGTAATATACCACATAAACAAAATAAAAGATAGGAATCATATGATCATATCAATAAATGTAGTAAAAAAAACATTGGGCAAAATCCATTTATGATAAAACTCTCAGAAAAGTGGGGAGAGAGGAAATATACACCAATATAATATAGGCTATATATGACAGACCCACAGCTAACATCACACTCAATAGTGAAAAGTTGAAAGCTTTTTCTTTAAGATCAGGAATAAGACAAGGATGTTCACTTTCAGCACTTTTATTCAACATAGTATCGGAGGTCCTAGCCACAGGAATCAGACAAAAAGAAATAAAAGGCATCCACATTGGAAAGAAAGAAGTAAAACAAACTGTCATTTGCAGATGACATGGTAGTATATAGAAAGGACCCTAAAAAATCCACCAAAAACTATTAAAACTAATAAATGAGTTCAGTAAAGTAGCAAGATAAAAATTAACATTCAACAATTGGTTGCATTTTTCTAATGACACATCTGATAAGGGTTCAATATCCAAAATTTATAAAGAAATTGTACAACTTAACATCAAAAAAAACAGACAATCCAATTTAAACATGGGAAGAAGACATGTATTGTGAGAGAGCTTCTCTGGCCATCGTCCTCTGGGCCGTTTTATTGTTCATGACATGAGACAGAGAGTTGATGTCAGTGTCATCAATGCAGTGGACAAGAAGGCAGCTGGAGCCTGCAAAGTCACCAAGTCTGCCCAGAAAACTCCCCAATACCTGCCATCTCAGTCTTAATCAGTGATGGAAGAATGGTCTCAGAACTGTCTCAACTAATCATTTAAGTTTAACAGTAAAAGACTGGTTAATAATAACGATGCATCTTAAAATCAGAAGGAAAGGAGAATGTTCTGTGTATGCGTTGTGTGTGTGTGTGTGTGTGTGTGTGTGTGTGTGTGTGTGTCAGGTTTTAAGTTAATTGTGTGGTGAAGGCATAGGGGGAGCGGGTTTGGGGTTGAGGTCAATAGGAAAAAAAAAGAGGGGATATCTGTAATATGTTCTTCAACAATAAAGATAAATTAAAAAATAAAATAAAATCAGTACTTTGTAATGGAAACAACTTGACCAAAAATCTGTCACAGAATTTTGAGACCCATTGAAACAAAGTTTAATGGGAAAAAAAGGGGCAGAAGACCTGAATAGACATCTCTCACAAGAGGACATATAGATGGCCAATAGACATATGAGAAATACTAAAAACACTAATCACCAGGAAAATGCAAATTAAAGCCACAATGAGATATCACCTCTCACCTGTCAGAATGGCCATCATCACTTAATCAACAAACAAGTGTTGGTGAGAATGTGGAGAAAAGGAAAACCTACTGCACAGTTGGTGGGATTGTAAATTGGTTCAACCACTAAGGAAACCAGTATGGAGGTTCCTCAGAAAGTTACACATAAAACTACATACCTTGGCCAGTATGGCTATAAGTGGTTAGAATGTTGGCCCAAGCACTGAAGGGTCTTGGGTTCAATTCCTGGTCAAGGGCACATACCTGGGTTACGGTTTCAATCCCCTGGGGCATGTATGGGAGACAACCAATTGATGTGTCTTTCTCACATCGATATTTCTCCCCACGCCCCCGCAACCTCCCTCCTTTCTATTCTCTATTTAAAAAAAAAATCAATGGGAAAAATATCCTCAGGTGAGGATTAACAAAAAAACAAACAACAAAAAAATAGAGCTACCATGTGACCCAGCAATTTCACTTCTAGGTATTTATCCCAAGAAATCCAAAACACTAATTTGAAAAAATATATGCATCCCTATATTCACTGCAACATTATGTATCATAGCCAAGATATGGAAGCAACTTAAGGGTCCATTGATAGGCAAATGTATAAGGAAGAAATGCAACATATATTCAATGGAATATTACTCAGCTATAAAAAGAATGAAATCTTGGAACAACATGGATGGACAAGAGGGTATTATGCTAAGTGAAATAAGACAAAAACAGACAAATACCATATTATTTCACATATCTGTGAAAATCTAAAACAAAATCAATGAATAAACAAAACAGAAACAAACTCATAAATCCAGAGAACAAACTGATTGTTGCCAAATGGGAGGGGGTTGGGGGATGAGTGAAAAGGTGAAGAGACTGAGAAGTACAAATTGCTAGTTATAAAAATAGTCATAGGGATGTCAAGTACAGCCGAGGGAAGGAATACAGTCAATAATAACTGGTAGTTCAGTAACTATGTAGGTGTCACATGGGTACTAGACTTTTAGGGGTGATCACTTCATAAGTAATAAAAATGTGTAATCAATATGTTGAACACCTGAAACTAATGTAATATTATATGTGAACATATCTCAATTAAAAAGCCTATTTCAGCCTGGCAGGTAGTTGAGCATTCACCCATGAACCAGAAGATCATAGTTTGATTCCTGGTCAGTAAACTGCTGTCATTTGTAACAAAACGGATGGGACTTGAGAGTATTATATTAAGTAAAATAAGTCAAAGAATGTGAAATCTAATTAAGAAAAAACAAAATCCATAGAAAGAGATCAAATTTGTGTTTGCCAGTGGGAGGAGTATGTAGGGGGAGGGAATTGGAGGAAGGTGGTTAAAAGGTATAAACTTCCATTTATAAGATAAATAGGTACTAGAGATGTAATGTACAACATGATGACTATAGTTACCACTGCTGTATGATATACCATGAAAGTCATTAAGAGGGTAAATCCTGAGTTATCATTACACACATACATTTTTTTTTTTTGCTTTTAATTGAATCTGTGTGAGATGATGGATGCTAACTAAACATTGCATAATCATTTCACAATATATGTATGTTAAACCATTATGCTCTATCCTTTAAATTTATACAATGATGTATCAATTATATCTCAATAAAACAGGGTGGGGGAAAGAAGGTGGGAATATTTGGAAGTTAATTTCAAAGGTAGACCCCTGGAAAGACACTTAACAATGAAATAAACAGTGTCTCTTCAGATGCCTGTTTCTAAGGGAGCTTCACTCTCCTTTGTGTAAATCTTACTTTACACAAACTAGAATTGTCCTGTCTTGTGCACTTATAATTACATGTAAAAATATGTTAAAGTGCATTTAACCTAATTTTTATAATAAACTGATGTTTATTCAATATTATACAATTCCAGTCATCGCCAGGGGCCATGATTCTGTTTTCTCCTAGAATTCGGTCCCACGTCTATCAGCTTTCTTTCCTCACCTTGAATACCCTTTCAGATAACCTTCAGGTAATCTGGCCTGGAAGTGACGAGTTTAGACTTTGCATTTTGACAAACATACATTTAGATCTTGTGTTTAGATTTCAGGAGAATTATCTGCTCCTCAGAGTCCCCGTTTGTAAAATGGGAGTAAGGCCCACCTTCTGGAATGGCTGAAAGGGCACACATGGTACAGGGCACTCGGTGAGCTCTGGTCAAGAACAGGTGCTATATGACTAACTGGGTCTTCCTTCCACTGCACTGTGTTCCTTTGCTCACTAGGGATCCTTACTGTACTCATCTGACATCTTCATCCAAAGGAGAGCCCATGACCTGTGCCAGCAGGTTAGTCCTGAGGAGAACTGTAAGTTCCAGCCTCAGGGACCCGCCTCCAGACTGATAAAGTAGAAATCAGAGCACTTTCCTGAAGGTGGTGGTCAAGCGCTCACACCTTGTACATGAATCTGTACCCCATTTGAATGCTTTTTATTGTGATTCTTTTAAATCTCTGACTCACCAGAGCATTGATAACTGATTTCTCCATGTGGGTGGAGAGGGTGAGTAACTAATTCTAATAGACATATATGTTGTGTCTAATTGTCATGTTCCCAGGGAGTCACATTACTTCCAGATGGCATTATTTCCCCCTAAAGTCACCTGGATCCTATCCCCTGGGGTTTTGCCTAATTTCTCCCACTTTCATTCCTTGGAATTTAATACCAGTTTCTTTGTGTATAATGAGCTTTGATTTTCTTTTGGAAGAAGCCATTTGCCAATATTTGTGCTAAGGTTAGTTGTTTTCCACTTTAAAAAGTTAACTGAGTTAGATAGTATTTGACCGTTCCTACAGACGTGGCCAGGACACTTCAAAAACACTTCATTAAGGGATTTCACATTTTTGTTGCTTTTTAAAATACCTTGACTCAATCTTGAAGTTCTATTTCTCAAGGGTTAGGCCATGAATGTGTTTTGGAACGGATCTGGGGAGTTGGATTTTGAATTTAACTTTGGAGGCAGAATTTCAGTGTGGGAACCAGAACCTTTAGGAAAGAATTACAGTAACTGAAATGTTTCAACTTCATAATAGAATGTTTGGATGCGTAACATGAGGGGGAGGTGGAAGAGCAGCGCAATCATTTGTTGTGTGTGGCTTCTTTTTTTTTTTCAAGGCCAGAGAAAACCAATGCCTCTGAACTCACTGTGTTCAGTATTTCTTAATCCCTAACAGAGATGCCGTGGGAACTAGACATTAAAAGAGTTTAGCAAACAATTTACGGGCAAACAAAATTTTCACTGAAGCACAATTGACTCTTTGTCCAAAGTGCTGACGCAATTGATACAAAGTCACTATGAATAAAGTTTTCCAGCTTTTTAAGTTTGGTGATGTGGGTGGGTGACACTTCCTATTTTCCCTGCTCTTTGCCAGAATCTTAAAGTGATGTTAATAACAGCCAAATGAAGTTGCTCCACATACATTCCTCCTGTGAGTTGCAAAGGCCCGCAATGAAAAATTATGCTACCTTCTATTTCACAAACCTGAGTTAAATTCTTAAATGGAGGAGGGGAAAATTTATATGTTCAGGAACTTTTAAAAGCATAGATCTACCTTAAATATTTCCATCAGAAATATGTGAGGACAAGGTGGCTTTAAGGAAAATCATAGTTTTACCTATCACAGAATATATGTAATTTATTAAAATTTTTTTAATGTTGACATAATTGCAGGTGTCCCCCTTTTCTCTCCCTTTGCCTACCTCCATCCACCCATGTCTCCCCCTCCCTTAGCCTTCACCAAACTATTGTCCGTGTCCACAGGGTATGTATATATGTTCTTTAGCTAAATTCCTTCACCTATTTTATCCAGTTCCCCCCGCCCCCCAGGCACCGACCAGTCTGTCCCATATATCCATGCTTCTGGTTCCATTTTATTCATCAGTTTATTTTGTTCATTAGATTCCACATATTAGTGAGATCATGTGATACTTATATTTCTCTGACTGGCTTATTTCACTTAGCATAATACTCTCTAGGTCCACCCATGCTGTTGCAAAGGGTAAAAGTTCTTTTTAAAAGCATAGAACTACCTTAAATATTTCCATCAGAAATAGAGTTTTACTTGCCATGTAACAAATGTAATATATTTTAAATTGGGCACACCAGTATAGTAAAAGTGTCTTTAAAGAACGGACTTGTTAAAAATATCAGAGCGCATAGAATTGCATTAGAAAAGAGTATAATAGGAATAAGGATAGTATTTATCTCCCTTGTATCTTTATAAGACTGGCGTTAATAGAAACTTTTTGGAATATCCATGTGTTAGGAAGTATAAATAGAAAAATGGATCCATTACTTTCTGGTCACACTATTTTAATTATAAGTTAACAGACAGAGAAGTCAGTTAAAGAGTTAAAGAAATAATTTAAAAGCTAATTTTTTTATGCACTATTCAGTATTCTGTATTCCTGCCAGTTTGTTTAAAACAATTAAATCTAGCTGATGCGAATATGCCAGTCCTTCTCAAACCATCCTATATAATAATCCTATATAATAAAAGGCTAATATGCAAATCGACTGAACAGTGAAACAACCAGTTGCTATGATGCTCACTGACCACCAGGGGACAGACGCTCAGCACAGGAGCTGCCCCCTGGTGGTCAGTGCGCTCCCACAGGGGGAGCACCTCTCAGCCAGAAGCCGGGCTCAAGGCTGGTAAGCGCAGCAATGGTGGTGGGAGTCTCTCCTGCCTCCAAGGCAGTGCTAAGGAGCAGTGAACAGGCGGGCGGTAAGGAACCAGGGGTCCTGGACTGCAAAAGGGATGTCTGACTGCCAGCTTGGGCCTGCTCCCTGGGGGAGCGGGCCTAAGCTGGCAGTAGGACATCCCCCGAGGGCTCCCGGACTGTGAGAGGGCACAGGCAGGGCTGAGGGAGCCTCTCCCCGAATACATGAAATTCGTGCACTGGGCCTCTAGTATGGGATAAAAGCCAGTTTTCTTCAATGTATTTCAAACCAATACATTTGTAAAATACAATAAAAATACTGTGGCAGTATAAATTGCTATATGTTTCGAAATTCTTACTTTCACTTTCTGTACTTATTGCAGACCAGGAACAAAGAGTTCTTGAATTCACACCTGTCCATAGAGCGCTCTTAGAGGAATACTCAATGATACATTTTTCATAAAAGAAAGCAGCAATTTTCAATTTTTTAAAAATCTCATGACACATATAACTAATCACTAAAATGCTGTAGTACACACACACACACACACACACACACATATATATATATATATATATATATTGCCGATCTGATTAAAATAATGGTATGCTTTTTATTCATTCACACTGGACAGCTATTGTTGTGTTGATAGTTGTCATTTTTCTGTTGTTGTTGCTGATCCTCACATGAGAATATTTTTTCCATTGATTTTTTTAGAGAGAATGGAAGGCTGGGGGAAAGAGAGAGAGAGAAAATCATTGATGTAAGGGAGACACATGGATTGGTTGCCTCCAGCAAGTGCCCAATCGAGCTTGCAACCAAGGTACATGCCCTTGACCAGAATCAAACCTGAAACCCTTTGGTCCACAGGCTGACACTCTAACCACTGAGAAAACTGGCCAGCGCTGCTGTCATTTTTTAATTTGACAACCTAAGGAAAAAGAGGTCAGTCCCCTGATTAAATAGTCAGGTTCTGCATCTTTTAAAAATGCTTGCAGCACACCAGTTGAAAATCACTGATATAAAGCTTAAAAACTGTATTAAAAATATATACGTGGACTGATGGAATGCCATCTGCACATTTTATTTAGATGCACCAGCCTAGAAAGAACCTGAATGTGCTTTCGAGTGTCTGAGAGGCAGTAAGTCAATACCAACCTTTTAGAGACACATCGAAATGTGCCTCCCGTGTGTGCTCCATGTAAATATGCTTTTCTTTTGATTTCTGTTCTTTTGCCAGCCCTGTGGCTACTACTGCAGCTTCCTGTGTGTTTAATGTATCAAATTCTCCCTCAGCTGGTTTCTCCATCTCACGCTGCCCCGTTTACTTAGGCTTTCCCACAGTGGAGGGGAAATAGCATTCTCAGTCACTTGGAGGAGAGTTTATTTGGTGTGGCAGCCCCTCTAGGAGCTGGCATGCTCTGGGAGTGGAAACTATTCCCTTTGATGTTCTCAGGACGGCGGTTTGCAGGGCTCCGGCCGTGGCCAGCAGGGCACGCAGGCACGACTGCAGCACTTTGGAGGCAGGCCCCGTGCCATTTCCACCCTCGCGAGGCCAGTCCTTACTCTGTTCAGAGCCAGTCCTTATTAGCAGATGAGAGAACTTGACCTCTTTAGGAGGCTCTTGGACACAGATTTTAATGTTCTGCTGAAGCAGAGGAATCATCCCAGTACTGACAGCAGGCAGTGGGAGAGAGACACTTGCAGAGGCTGAAAGGAAAACCAAGTTCGACCAGTGGCCGCGTGGGCCCGCCGCCTAGAGAAACGAGCTGACAGCTCTGGGAAGAGGACACCCAAACCAGTGTGCCTGCTGGAACCCCTCAGAGCAGCCACGTGGAGCGGTGGTAACAGACCAATTGCACGCTGCGTGGGGACTATGAGGACAACTGCTCACGCAGAAGGGAAAGGAACCAAATAAAATATTATGAAAGGACAGGAAAATTGGGGGAATATGTTACTCTAACACCTGCAGGCCACATACAAAGGAATGGAACGCCTGGGTGGTGTCTGTGGACCTTGGGTGTGTTTTGTTTCAGACCCTCCACCACTCGGAGGGAACTGCTTCGGCCCTACACAGGGACCGTGGGATGACCAGGCTCAGACGGGGTCTTTCTCTCCAAGGGCGGCTCAAGGCCCCCTAGGATTTCTCCCAGGTAGTTAGGGGGCGGGGGGAGGGGACAGACAAGAGGACCACTGTCCCTATGATGGAAGAAGTGGGGGAGATTCCATGGGACTTTGAAGATGAGCCACTGTCAAAGGCTGGCCACAAAAATCTTCCTTTATAGATAAATACGTATCCCACAGCCCCACACCATGTAAGACCCACCCACCTGGCCCAGAGCCCTGTGCACAGTCCTGTCTGGTGTGCGGGCCTGTGTGCACAGGGCACCTGGGCCAGGTAGGCGGGTCTTACATGGTGATACTCACTCCCTGCTCTCAGCCTCCCCCACCCCATCTCCTGTTTGCTACAGAGATTCCTTTGTCCTTGGTGTTTTGGTTTGTGGTGCTTTTGCCCACACAATTATTTATTTTTTCATTTTTGCATTTCTTTTATTGGTATTTGTTGGGATACTTTAATATATCCTATATAATAAAAGTCTAATATGCTAAGTGTCCGGTCGTCTGGTCAGCTATTCAACCAATCAAAACGTAATATGCTAACAATATGCTAAGGCCGCTCAACTGCTTGCTATGACATGCACAGACCACCAGGGGGCAGATGCTCCAACTGGTAGGTTAGCTTGCTGCTGGGGTCAGGCTGATTGGGACTGAGGAAGACGGGTTGGACACGCCCTGAAGCCCTCCTACGGTCCTTCCCTGGTTGGTCAACCTCCCGAGTCCCTCCCCGGCCCTGATCATGCACCTGTGGGGTCCCTCAGCTTGGCCTGCGCCCTCTCACAATCCAGGACCACTCAGGGATGTCAGAGAGCCGTTTTGGCCTGATCCCGCAGGCCAGGCCAAGGGACTCCACTGGTGCATGAATTTGTGCACCAGGCCTCTAGTAGATTCATAATTTTTTGAAATATATTTTTATGGATTTCAGAGAGCAAAGGAAAGAGATAGAAACATCAATGAGGAGAGATAATCATTGATCGGCTGCCCACTGAGCTATGCCGACCAGGCTAGATTAATAATTTTTATTTTGTTTAGATAGTTTCCAGCTATGATTTCTTTTTTTAATCTTTATTGTTGAGAGTATACAGATGTCCCTGTTTCCTCCCACTGACCCCCTCCATCCCACACCCGCCCCCAGACCTTCACCACACTGTTGTCTGAGTCTATGCATTTAAGTTCTTTGGTTAATCTCTTCCCACCCTTCCTCCTCCCTTCCCTCTGGGATTCATCAGTCTCTTCCATGTATCCATGCCTCTGGTTCTATTTTATTCACCAGTTTATTTGTTCATTAGATTTCATATATTAAGTGAGATTGTATGGTATTTGTCTTTCTCTGGCTGGTATATTTCCCTTAGCATAATAACCTCCAGGTCCCTTCACATTGTCTCATTTATTTTTAATGCTTATTAAATTAAAACTAATAAGCTTTTTTTTTAATAAAAAGGGACACCTGTAATACTTTCAACAATAAAGATACATTTTTTTAAAAAAACAATAAGTTTTATAGAAATACAGATTCCTCAGCTTCACTTGAATGATTGAAAAGTTTCCATGGAAGGTTCAGAAAATCTATATTTCCCACCAGCTTCCCAGATGTTTCTGCTGCATCAGGGCTGGAAGGCCAGTCTTTGGAACTGCCGACCGGACCATGGCTACATGTTCATCTCCAATTTAGCCCTTTTCTGTGATTCTCAATTCAAGCGGAACCCCATCTTTTAAATACTGCTTAAGACTCTAGGTAGGAGATGAATTGCAATTCGTGTTGGTTTGGCAAATCCATTCTTCAAAATGTAAAAAAACAAACAAACAAACAAAAAAGACGGCAAATCCATTCTTCAAAATGTAAAAAAACAAACAAACAAACAAAAAAGACGGCAAATCCATTCTTCAAAATGTAAAAAAACAAACAAACAAAAAAGACGGCAAATCCATTCTTCAAAATGTAAAATAAGAGGGCAAATGGGACAATCCTGAGGAAAACACACTTAAGCTCCCTCAAGCTTTAACAGCATCTATCAGTTTTAAGATAATTGAAAAACAGTCACAAATTCCCTGTGGGTTTGTATAAGGCAGTGGTCTGGAGAAGAGATGAGCAAATTGGACATTGTACTTGGAAGAATAAAATTACAGAATGAGAATTCTGCCCTTCAGACCAGCCTCCTTTCTCCCAAATAATGAAGCTTCCCCCCACCTTCCCCAACAACCTTAGCATTGAAGACTATGCGACTAACATTCCTTTTGTATGCTAAAATCTAAACCCCGTGTCCTTAAATCCATCATAGGAGCAATTATATGCTATATTCTACCGTAGCCATCTGCTCTCCCTCCTTTCTATGCACCAGCGAGTTTCTTCCTGACAAAGGGGAGATGCCATCGCACCCTACAGAAGGAAGTGGCCTTGGAGTTGAACGCACCTCAAAGGCAGCCCCCATTGTGGATGTTGTGGATCTGGGAGCCCACCCTCTGCTGGGGCCTAAAACATTTCCCTCCCCTGGACTGTTGTAGTACCTGAAGTCCACCATTAAATCTGCCTCTTTGGGCCAAGACAGGTATGTTCCCTAACATACAAAAACAGGATGTGGGAATGGGAATCTGTACCTTGTGCCTCCTTTATTATTTAAAAAAAAAAATTTTCTTGATTTTTAGAGAGAAAGAAGTGGCGATCTCCTGCACACACTGTACTGGGATTGAACCCACAACCTTGGGTGCATGGAACGATGCCCAACTGAGCCACATGGGCCAGGGCAACGTACCTCCTTTAGTCCTTTCTCTCTTGCTGGACCCTGGCTTCTTCATGGACGTGTGACCAGTGCAGCCACACCGGGTCCCAGGCTCAGACAGACCCTGTGCTTGGTTTAATGCTCAGCTACTGCCATCTTGAAATTCTTAATTTTGAACAGGAGACCCCACATTTTCATTTTGCACTGGCTCCACAAATTAGGCAGCTGTTCCTGCCTCTAACACTGATCCAGCTCCCGAGGAAGGCCCAGAAACACTTGGCCAGTCCAACTTCCTTTCCATTTTTGTGGCTGTCACGTTAAACTGTGTGGCAAGATGAATGAGGAGAGGTGACCTGATTTGGGGGATTAGACATAGATCTTCTCACTGGAACAGCGATGGGAGAATGCTTCCTTTGGCCCATTGCCCCTCTTGGCAAGACTTCGAGCTCCCTCTGAGCCACACTTGGCCCACAGTCCGGGCTCCATTCAATAAACAGCCTATTCAGCATATAACTTTATCATTTCTGTTTTTGTGGAGAGTTTTAGGAAAGCTGGAATCATAAAAGAGTCCTTTCTCTCTAGCCTTCTGCTTAGGCTGGGCCATGGTATGTGTGTGTGAAGTAAATGACATACTTAAGGGGCATGTGGTCTGGCCAGTGATGGTTCTTCAGCTCTCATGCTCATTCTGCCTGCTTTTGCCAAGGAGCCTGCAGATGAACTCTTCTCCGTCTGCCTCTTTGGTGATCTTTAAGCTAAAACTGACTTCATTTTCCCCAACCAGCCTCATACTCCCAGCAAACGGGGCCTCAGGAATAAAATTAGAGGTCAGAGTACAGGGGGAACAGAGATGTTGGACGAAGACAGAACAGATCAAAGGAGAAGGAAAATTGTTTCTTTTGGCCTAGGGTGTCAGGCAGGAAGCTGGTAGCGCTTTACTAATCAAATGAAGGTTAAACCTGCTCCCTGAATTCTGTGGCCCACAATTTCCGTTCTAAGATGCCCTGGATTTGTCATGATATGTGTCAGGGAGGAGAAAGGTCAGATGAAATAGTCAACAGGACAAGGAGGCGGGGCATTGGGAGGAATAGGACCTCGCTGAATTTTGTAAGTTGCAGAGATCAGAATCAACTCAAAGGAGAAAGAACTATGCAGGTTTTTGTATTTACCAAGTGGCGGCCTGCAAAGGGGAGTCTGTCTCTTCCAGCATGCTTTGTGCTCCTCAGGACCTGAAAACGAGCCGGCAGCTCTTTATTGAGCTCTTGCCATGTACCATGTGTGCACGGTGCTAAGTACTTTATGGAGATTATCTCACTTCTCTTCACAATAACCATAAGAGATAGTATATCCGTCAGTACTTCTTAGGTTGCAAGTGACAGAAACTCATCTCCAATGTGTCCAAGTGCAAATGGGGAATGCATTGGCTCATGTAACTGAAAAGACAAGCAGAGGCTTTGGGGACGGCTAGATCCCTGTAGTCAACATTCTGAGGAACCTATTTTTCTCCTGCTCTCAGTTTTGCCTTTCTTTTTGTTGGCGTTATTCATCAGCTCTCCCCAAGATGGCCACTAGCAGCTCCAAACTTACAGCTTACGGGAAGATGTCTTTCACAACATCCCAGCAAAAACCTGAAGCAAATGTACAGGGAATTGGTTTATATGGATCACGTGATGATCCCTGACCCGTGTTGGACTCTAATTAGCCAGCCTCAGATTACATACCCACCATGAAGCCTCGTGGTAAGTGCAGCCCGAAGAGCCACATGAACTAGTTGGGGCGGGGCAGCTCCCCAAAGGAAAAAGAGGGGCTGTAACTGGGGACAAGTGAAATAAATTGTATTTGGGAAAACAAAAAGCCCTTCCATTAAAGGGCGGCACTATTGTCATCCCTTCTTACAGATGGTAAAACTGAGGCAGAGTCGTGTTGCCGATTTGTCTTTAGAGGGGAACAGAAGATGGGAAAATGACTTGAAAATAGAACATCTTTCTGTCTCTGGGAATAGGCAGGAGGTGGGGTTCTGGCAGCCTGCTTCCTCCCAGCAATGCTGAGAAGTTTGATGAGAGCATCTGTACAGGCAAGGATCACAGCTGAGAGTGCAGAGCCTAGAAGTAGCTGCACCTCCTCGGACTGTGGGTTGAAAACCCTTGACCTGGAAGAGTACACGGGGGTGAATGTGGTAACGTGTTCTCCTGGCACTTGAGCCGCATTGGGGATTCCCATGTTCTGGTTTCTCTAGTTGCCACAGAACCTAAAGAAGCCTCGACACGGAGAGCAACTGAAGGCTGTGGCCCCTACATGCACTGTTTCCAACCAATCAAGGCAAACGTGTAATTATCACAGGGAGGAGGAAGCAGGCAGGGAATGAGTCAGGTCTCCCGGCTCACTTCTCCCCCCTCTCCATCCCCACCCATCCTTCGGGGTAGGGGAACATCTCTCATGTGTCTTTGAATTCCTCCAGTGGCACTGCTGTGAACGCAATCGCAAAGGTTCTGCTGTGCATCTGGCCCCGCTAACCTCTGATGGAATTTCGCTTCACTACTGACTAAATATTGACTATTGGACTTAGCCCACTTATCAGCTCTTCATTGCTTTGGGCAAGTTATTTGGCTTCTCTGACACTCCGCCTCCCCACCTGTAAAATGTGGTTAACAACTATCTGTTGCCCAAGGGTATGATGAGGATTAAATAAGACAATTTGGGTTATGAATCTCAACCAGTGTCTTGATTAACATGAGCTCAATAAGTGTTCCTTTCCTCTTCCCGCCTGCCCTAGTTCAATGATCTCTCTGGGAAATACTTCAAAAACTGTTGGGGGAAAAACAATTTCTAAGTTATTTGCATATAAATGACATGTTCTATCATCTGACATACAGGTTCCTTGCTTTTCTGAAGTCAACCTTCCACATGAGGTGCTGATGCCCTCCAGCCAGAGCTCCCAGGCACGCCCTGCTGCTGACAGCTTGAGCTTGTCCCCATTGCAGGGAGGGAGAGCACACAGCATGGGGAGCCCTGCGGGTGCCTCAGGGAGTGGGTGTCGGAAAGGCCTTCCAGGACTTGGGCTGGTGTTAGATTTGGAGGATGGATTTAAAGGAAGACAGATTTTACTCCGGGTTGGGTGCTCTCAGGATAATTCTGAATTTTTTAAAAAATCCTCACCTGAGAATATGTTTGTTGATTTTTTTGGAGAGACAGGGAGAGTGGAGAGGAAGGAAGAGGGAGGGTATGAAGAATGGAGAGTGAGAGAGAGGGAGGGGGAGATAGGAGGGAGGGAGGGGGGGAGAGAGAGAGATGGAAAGAGAGAGATAGAGAGAGAGAGAGAGAGAGAGAGAGAGAGAGAGAGAGAGAGAGAGAGATGAGAGAGAAATATCGATTGGTTGCCTCCTATACATGCCTGGATTGGGGATAGAACCCAAAATCTAGGTATGTGCCCTGACTAGGAATTGAATCCACAACTTTTCAGTGTGTGGGGATGACGCTCCAACCTGATCAACCACCTGGCCAGGGCATAATTCTGAATTCTTAATACATCTAGAAGGATATAGGATAAAGCTGTAAAGTGTAAAGAAACAACAATCACTCAGAGGAGCGGGGGGGAGGGGTGTTTGGAATTTCGAGGTTCGGACAAAGATCAGATTTTATCTGTGTTCAGACATGATTATTAAATGGTCTCCTTTTTGTCTTGACCAATCGCAGCCACACAGCGGCTGTGCCTGATACTGATGTTCTTAGTGGAGAACATCCAGGTTTGGCTGTGAGTGCCAGGCCAGCTCCCAGATGTTCAGGGAAACCCTCTCTCTCCGAGATCTTCACATAGTTAATCTTCAGAATACCCTAAGAGGGTAGTATTTTTGTTACTTTCATTCTACAGATGAGGACACTGAGGACCAGAGGGGTGAAATAACGTTCCCAGAGTACACAGGTCTGGGTGACAGAGCAGGGGTTCAACCCCCAGCAATCTCGTTCCTGAGTCAGAGCTCCAATCCTAAGGCGGGCAGAGTTGTGTTGGTTCTAGAAGGCAGCTATCCACATCCTTTGCAGCAGCCTTCCTCCACTGCACTACCCCATGAGCTTCACCGGTTTGCCCTTCAGAAGGTTAACACAGTATGTCTAGGAGGGAAGGTCTCTTGAGGTGGCTTTTCTATCAGGTCAAATAGGCACATGGGAAAGAGATGGGGGGAAAAATTCCTGCTTAAGTGTGAATGGCAAGAAATGCTTTTAATTCTCAAAGTGGCTGTAGGTGTCCTGTCCAGAAATATTGTCTTAATCCAAAGGAAAGGCCAGTAGTGGACTATCAGGCATCAGCTGATGTCCTTGCTAGAAAAAGTTTTCAATTTAATTTTCATAAACTTTGGGTGGTTCCAAGGAACCGGTACCTGATCTGTCCCCATAAGAGGCGACAGTCCCCTGTGGAGGATTGATGATCATCATTAAGTTAAATACTGCATACACAAAGTACTTATCACAGATTCTCTGTCAGGGCTAGTGCTTAATGAAAGGAAGTCATAATCATTATGATCCATTAAATTGCTTTTCACATACTTCGGCTATTACTAATACGGGCAGGGTGGTCTCAGGCAATTAAACCTGCAACTTGAAGTCATGATCTTGTAGAGCAGTGGTTCTCAACCTGTGGGTCGTGACCCCTTTGGCGGTCAAATGACCCTTCCGCAGGGGTTGCCTAAGACCATCCTGCATATCAGATATTTACATGACAATTCATAACAGTAGCAACATTACAGTTATCAAGTAGCAACGAAAATAATTTTATGGTTGGGTCACAACATGAGGAACTGTATTTAAAGGGCCAGGAGGTTGAGAACCACTGTAAGAGGAAGACGTTCAGATTGGGTTTATTTCCTGGGAGTGCCATTTGTGGTTCCTCCACTCTGGGGTATCCTTTCCCCACAGGACAATTGCGGGTATGTTTGGGCCTTGCTGTGCTTTCTGTTACCCACCACGGTGATCCAAATGGCTCTTTATTAGTGTAGGACCCTGGTAACTCACACTTCGGCAGTCTGAGCTAAAATACTGTGGGAACGCCATCCAGGACAGAAGTTGACATAGTTGCCAGAACTCACACTGACTGAACACACACCAAAGATACCTGGGAGCCCAGTATTTTATAGAAAGATGTGGTGATCTGGGCCAACTCTGACACACTTATGCCCGATTCTGACATATTATTAGAAACGTGAGGTTGCCATTGGCTTCCTTTGGGGGAAATGCAGCTCCTCTTGCACTTCCCCTGGGAGTTGGAGAGGTGGCCCTGAACAAGGCTGTCTGGTCAATCCAGGAGTACAGGGTGGGTTTAGCTGCAATGGCAACATGGAAGCCTCCTGGGTTAGACCTGAGGATGCATGGAACAGGTTCCTTCAGAGTGATTATGCTCCTCATTTAAGCTGCTTACCTGAGGGTAGATTAGAGTGGTCTTACAAGAAGGATCATTAGGAGCTCTGGTCAAGATGGCAGCGGAGGTAAATGTGGTACTCAGAACCTCCCACAACCACAACAAAACTACAATTAAACTACAGAACAACCATCATTTAACACGTCCTGAAATCTAACTGAACAGAAGTCCTATCATTAAGGGTATATAGAAGAAGCGACAGGGAGACTGTTAGGAGGGGTGGAGATGCCGAACTGGCGGGTCCCACTCCCACGTGTGGCAGTTAAAAATTGGGAGGAATATCTCGGCTGTGGAAGTCCCCCTAAAGAGCAAGAAGTCTCAGTCCTACATAAGAACCCACAGATCAGGGTTCCGGTGCTGGGAGGAAAGGAGCCTATAACTTCTAGCTGTAAAAACCAGCAGGGATTGTGGCTGAGTGAGATAGAGGGAGGGCTGCTGGAGTCCCAGGCAGTTCCTCTTAAAGGGCCTATGCACAGACTTACTGGGACTCACTCACTCTGAGCTCCAGCACTGGGGCAGCAGCAGGAAAGGCACCTTGTACCCAAGGAGGAGAAACTGAATTGTCTGGCTTCAGGGTGAAGAACTGAGGAGCAGCTTTCTCCCAAACAGAAGTGCTGGCAGAGGCCACTGTTCCTATGCTGAGTCCTTTCTCACAGAGTCAAAGAAAGGCACCATATCTAATTTGCCATCCACCTAACACTGAAGCCCTTCCCTGATGATTACCTGAGACCATACCCCATCCAACTTGGGGGCCCACACAAGAAAAAGCTAAAGGAGTTCATCACCACCAAACCAGTATTAGAAGAAATGCCGAAGTGTCTTCTTTAAGAAGAATAAAAGAAAAAGATGAATAATAAACAGCCATAAAAAGAATGAAATCTTACTATTTGTGATAGCATGGATGGACCTAGAGGGTATTATGCTAAATGAAATAAGTCAGTCAGAGAAAGACAAATGCCATATGATTTCACTTGTATGTGGAATCTGAAGAATAATATAAACAGACAAACAAAACAGAAACAGGCCCATAAATACAGAGAACAGACTGATGGTTGCCTGAGAGGAGGGGATTGGGGGACTGGGTGAAAAGGTGAAGAGACTGAGAAGTACAGATGGGTAGTTACAGAAGTCATGGGGATGTAAAGTAGAGCATAGGGAATATAGTCAATAATATTGTAAAAACTATGTGTAGTGCCATTTGGGGACTGGAAATATCAGGGGGAACACTTTGTCAAGTATATGATTACCTAACCACTATGCCATACACCTGAAACTAATACAAAAATAATATTGAATTGAAATAAAAAAATAATAAAGGTACTTAAAAAAAAAGACAGATCATTAGGAATGTGGCATGAAGACATTTACATAATATATTGGTGGCTATAGAAAGAATGAAGTATAATTACAACTAAATCTATAATGGTTGTGACTCCCTTCTTAGCTTGGGTCCCCTGGAAAAGAGAGGAAAATCCTTTTTGTGTAAATGCTTTACTAGGAGTGCATTTGCAGGCAAGGAGGTGTGGAGATAAAAGGGTAGTGAGTCAGAGAAGGCATGAATGCAAAGCTGACCACAGTTTTGTGACAAGCTGACCAGTTTTGTGATAAGATGACTGCAACGTCTTACAGGAAGCCTTCAGAGAGGCCACATGGATCTCCTGCCTCTCCGAACCAGCCTTTGGAGATAGGGGGCAGAGAAAGAGAGAAGAGTTCATCCTCATCCTGTATGCTGCTGGTCAGTTTTATGTTCCCCTGAGCACCAACTCCCACATGCTTCTGTGTGACACATGCATGGGTGCCAAGAGGGTTCCTTGTTGTCTCATACCTCAAGGGTGACAAGCAACCCCCAAGCAGATGGTCCGCAGTGTGGTCACGAGCAAGAGATTATCATGACATATTCAAGAGAGACAGAAGGACCAGGGCCAGCTGACCCAGCAGGACCTGCCGTCAGTAGCAGGAGAGATGGCGGTAGCAGATATTTGCCGCCTTGACCACTGGAAAAATGCAAGCAGATGTTAGGGCTGCTGAAGCCAGAAAGCAAGGCAAGGGTACAGATCTAGGGTGATATGTTTCCCATCTTCTCTCAACGCCCTGGAAGGCACTAAAATGAAGTGAAAATAAGAAAGTTTGCCTTTTAGCCCCCAAGTAGCCAAGAGTCAAGAAAGCTTAAGTTTAAAAGAGGTGACCCAACACTTAAAGACACTCTGGCAGTGCATTCATTGTTCAGAACAATGGAATAAAAAAAATCTGATCAAAACTACGGAAGCCACTCTAGCTGGTTTGGCTCAGTGGATGGAGCACTGGCCTGTGGACTAAAGGGTCCTGGGTTCAATCACAGTCAAGGGCACATGCCCAGGTTGCAGGCTCGATCCCCAGAAGGAAGCATGCAGGAGGCAGCTGACCAATGATTCTCATCATTGATGTTTCTAACTCTCTCTCCCTATCCCTTCCTCTCTGAAATCAATAAAAATATATTTAAAACACACACACACAAAAACTATTGAAGCCAAAGATATAGCTTTCAACACACCAGAAATGTCCATAAAAGATATCACCATTTGGGATAAGGGGTTGGCAAAGTTAATATTTTAAATAGTTTAGAGGGCAGGATCATAATAACAGAATCTTCATAATTCTAGTAGTGTTATATTCTTTTTGCAATGTTAATATAAGAGGAAAAAAAGAGGAGAAGAAGAATAGATAGGAAAGATATGAATGGCGCCTTTTTGGAGAAAGCTAAGATATTTAGGAAGATAGGAAGAGGCTATTGCAAAGGGAGCATTGGTCAGATTGATAATTCTGAGTTGGGAGGGGAAAGGTACCAGGCTAGTAAGAAGACACACATGAGTGGATTCAGAGTAATGTATACAGATTAAAAAAGACCTTGTGGAGAAAAAAAAAAAGGAGAGGTAGCTGCAGAATGTTTAAGATGTAACCACAAAGTAAAGTAAGTGAGAACACTGTGAAGGTTAAGAGAACAGAGGTGCTTCTGCCGTAAGGGGAGGACTACCTGACCGCAGGGCTCCTCCTCATGTTACAGGCACCGTCATGAGAATGGGGCCCACACGCAAATGAAGTAAATAGTCATGAGAGGTGTCAGCACAGGTGGGAATTCTAGTGATGGATCTGAGAGCTGTTTATCCACAGACATGAAGAATGAGGTTAAGGGGACGAATACGAGGTCTACTGAGTTAAAAGGAGCCTGTGTGATCTTAGGGCTCCTGAGTACATCTCATAGTCTGGCTTTTTACCACTTTCATGGAAGTCAGGGTAGGTTTTAAAAATACCTATGTAGCTGCATACCCATGCTGCTTCCCTATTCTACTTTACAACACTGCTGCCTGAAAGAACCCTGGAACAAGGAAGTGATGGACACGTTCTCTCCTGGTGTGTGGCAAAAGGGAAATGAGAATTATAGCGGCTGTGGCATAAGATTTTCCCAGCTTTACTATCCCTCAGGAGGATGGTTTGGCCCACTGAGAAGGGAGAGTGAGATTAGGAAGGCCTTGGGGAACAGTATCTAAAATGGGAAATTAAGTGTTTTTTTTATTGTCAATAACTGGGTATATGTATAATAGAAACTGTTAATCCCCCTTCCCAAAGGGCTTCTCTGATAAAACTGAGTTTGGGAACAAGGTTGAACCCAGAGGCAGAACGAGGCATCCATCATTCCCTTCCCATTGACACTGGATGGCTGGGTTCATTCCTAGGGGCCAGGCCCTGGGTACTTATCACACAGTCACAGGAAGTGGGAAGAGGAAGTGAAGAGAGCCCAGTGGGCAGGGACCAGACATGACAGAAGGCAGGCTGAAGCCTGGATTCTGTCTGTGAAGCTCAGCATCCGTCTACTATGAAAAACAGATTGGATAAATGCTAAAGGCTCTGCCGATTAGATTTGCAACTTTCCCTTTTGTTTGGAGGAGCCATAGGAGAGATGGGTAATGGGAAAGAATATCCATTAACACTTCTCCCCTAGATGTGACCCTACCTAGAAATATGAGGTGACACAGAACACTGTCCTCACCCCAACACTCCGTCTTTCCCTCAGATGAAGGTCCAAGTCATTCATCCTAGTTTTCATGGCCACCCACATTCCATTTCCAGCTCATCTTCCAAGACACATGACACATACCCGCTGTCCAGCCCAATTAAACAGTTAGACCTTCCTTGAGCACATTCTCCATGTTCATAAGTTTGCTTATGTTGTTCCCTCAACCTGGAACACCCCCTGACACACTCTGGTGGTAGAAATCTTGTCCATCTCTGCAGGTCCAATCCAAATGGCAGCTCAACCATTCAGCTTTCTCGATTACCCGGGTAGAACTATCTTACTCCTCGGTTAATTCCTGTAGCTCTGTGCACCTCTTCCACATGGTTGATCAAATGCTGTCTAGTGATACAGTCAGAGGATACACGTTAGCTTTCATTCTTCTTTCTATTACCTCATTGGTACCTAGAATGGTATCTAAGGTAATGACTGTGGAATAGTTAAGATTTCAGCAAATATTTGCCAACAATTGAATTTAATAGTGCTTGGTGGGAAATAAGGAGAGGATAGAAAATACAGACAGACAAGTATAAATAACCATCATTTCTTTCTCCCCTGCTGCTGCTTAATAAATGTCACTTCATACCCAGGCACAGTGGAGGAGGTCCTGGAGGTGACTGAACTAAGGCAGGAAGTGGCAGGGTGGAAGACATATCAAATCCAATTATGTTTTTTCCAAATGTAGAATCTGTTTTCTCAAAATGGGCAAAAAGTGTGCTCTGCTGCAGCTCAGTGTCATTTCACAGCATGACCCATCTGTTGTAATTGCTCTGCGCACATTTGTTCTGATATTTGATTTGACGTGTGTGTCAAAGACCAAATAATGAAACCAATAAGAATTAGTGAGAATAGCCTCAAACTGAAAGGGGGAATGGCACTTAGAATAAAAATGCAACATAAGTGAGAGCAATTGGGGAACTAGCTGGCAGTTGAAGATCATTCTGTAGTGTGATAGGTGTTATTTAGATCTGCTAAAATGACACACTTAGCAATGAGGGCTCTCACTGGCCTGAGAAGAGGTTTGGCACTAGAAACCAGGAAGTCTAAGTTCTTTTCATAACTAAAACCTCTAGCAAGTAGGCTTCTACTTTTCCATCTATGAAATGGTTCTGATACTGCAAAGCATCCATCTCCCCAGAGAATTTGGAGCACACAAAAGATACTCTTCTTCCAATTCATGTCCTGAGAACCACTGGCCTTTAATTCTATTAGAACAACAGATCATCCAGTGCAATACATTTGTGCCTGTCCATTCCCAAATTACTTCATGAGACTGTGTGACAGGGGAATGGAAAAATGAACAGGATAGATACCCTTTGAGGCCAACTAGCATTTGATGTGGTTCTAGCCAAGTCTGCTTTAGGTATGTGACCTGGAGCATCCTCCTTTCCACCTCTAAGCCTCTTTCCTCATTTGTAAAAATTAGACAACAGAATCCAACTCCAAGAATTGTTGTGAGGCCCTAGCCTGTTTTGCTCAGTGGATAGAGCATCAGCCTGCAGACGGAAGGGCCCCAGGTTCAATTATGGTCAAAGGCACATACCTTGACTACAGGATTCTCCCCGACCCAGGCCCTGGTCAAAGGGCATGCAGGAGGCAACCAATCGATGTGTTTCTCTCACACTGATACTTCTCTCTGCCTTTCCTTCTCTCTAAAAATCAATAGAAAAATATCATCAAATGGGGTAAAAAAAGAGAATTGTTGTGAGGATCATATAACATAAAGGGTTGCAAAGCTCTCAGCAAAAGGTCTGGCACATAGGAGGCCACTAACAAATGTGAGCAATGATGACAGTGGTGATGATGATGATAATGATTTGAGCACATCAGAGTGACAGAGCAGCTGCAAGTTGGAGGAAAGCATATAGACCAATTTGAATCAATCACATGACAGCTTTGAAAAAGTGCAGGTAAACTGTGGCGCATTCAGACAATGGAATTCAGTGCTAAAGAGAAATGAACTGGAGTGTGACATCACCAAGATGGCAACATTGGTCATTCCTGACATCGCTCCACTCGTAGGAAGAACAACTGATGGCTATTCATGCCCAAGACACCACTGAGAGAATCATAAAACATAGAGGTGAGGCTGAAGTATTCTCCTACATCACAGAGACCAAGACAGGCTGCATTAGAAGGATAACAGAAGCAGCTACACACTGACTTCATGGCCCTCCCCAAGGCTGGCATAATACCATGCCAAGAGGTCTCCCCTGAGCCTATGGTTTTTCTAGTGAGAAAAAAAAAAAAAGCCCAGGGTGTTGGTGGTGGGGATATCTAACACCATCTCCCCAGTTCTGTGGATAGCTCTGTGGGAGCCCCTACTTTGGTCTCACCCCACGGGGATTGCAGAGAAGTCTGTACGGCTCAACCACTAATAATCTGACTACAATGGAGACGAGGAGAGGGGTTTGAATAAGCAGCACTGGGATCTTGGTGAACCGAGTTTATACCTGCAGGGCCCAAGCAGTTGTCCCTACCAGCAGCTTTGCTCATCTGCAGAACCAAACTCTGCACTGTGACCAGGAACTTGGTGCAGTGCAGGTCTGCCCAATTCAGGTCCTCAACTAAAGAGCTTTGCTGGCCCTTGAGACTAGTTTACCCAGGCCCAGGTAGGAGAGCTGAGCTTAGGCCCTGCTGCGGAGATCAACCGTTGGCCCTATCTCACCAGAAGGCTTGGCAAGAACAGTTGGAAGTTGCATAACCCAGCAGTGTTCAAGCTGACAGGTGGGTGGAAGAACTGATTGCCCTAAGAGCAAAGCCATTACAAGGTGCGGAGGGTTTCCCGGCTACAACAGGATAGGGGGATTAATTGTAGCCTAACCTGAGGCCGAGAGTAGCTCCTGGCCCCTCCTGACTGCAAATCTGTTCGGAAAAATGAAAAGTAGTTTGGAATGGCCCCTCCCCAACCCTCTAGGAACAAAGCTCAGTAAGAACCCCAACAGCTAAGAAGCCTGGCTTGAAGCCTGAGCAGAGGGGCTAGCACAAACACTGGTAGCTGTGTAGCCCAGCAGCTATTCTTCGAGCCCAGAGGTGGACAGGTAGAGCTGTATTTTGCAGAGCAAAGCCAATGGCCCTGTACAGCCAGGGAGCATAGAGCCTGGGTTGGCTTGAGTCAAGACCACAAAGAATCTTATTGGCTTTAGTTGCTTATCCTGCTGTGTCTGGGCAGGGAAAACTAATTCATAGCCCCACTTACTGCTGAATACAGCCTTCAGACCACCCAGCCAGGAAACCTAACCAGAGCACACAGGAAGCTATATAGCCCATCCAGCAGCAATGCTTACACTGACACTTGAACAGAGAGTGCAGCCCATGGCTTTCCCCATCTGCAGAGCAAAACCACTGGCCTCACCTACCAGGGAATTTAGTGCATACTCTTGCCTGATTCCAGTCCCCAAACAATGAGATATACAAGCCCTGGGTCTTATCCTACTGCCCTGGCAGGACAGGGGAGCTAATTGATAGCCCCGCCTCCTGCTGAGTATAATAGTACCTAGTCACAATCATGTAGTAAGCCTGATCAGAGAACCCAGACAACCACAGAGTCCTTCCTATAGCCTCCCATGGGCAGGGAACAAAGCCAGCAGTGTTTCCAACTGTACTCACTCAGTGGTACCACGCCTCCTCAACCTCAGAGCTCAAACAGTTAGTTGCCTTACCCCAAAATAAGCCCTAATAGCAGGTCCCACCTGCCCAAGGACATTACGAGCAGGCATATTCAGAAACCCAAACTGAGCTGACTGGTGAAGAACTGTTTCTGCCAAAGTAAGCCTGCAAAATCCGGAAGAGAAGCCTGTTTACTAGCACAGATGCAATGTCATAAATCAAGGATCACACACACAAAATCCGGTAAATATGACACCACCAAAGGAAACACGAGGGACACTTTTGTTTTCAGCTTCTGGCTTCCCCAAAGTGTCATTTTCTATATATGAGAAGAACGTAATTCTAGGAGTGACAGAAACTGAGATTCAGAGAGAGAGTAAGTGACTTACCCAAGGTCAATACAGTGCCAGTACTGGGACTCAAACCCAAATTTGATAACTCTAACTGCAATGCTCTCCTAGTGTGGCACCTTTCACCAGCCTTGTTGCATGGTGAACGATGGAAAGAGAACAAGGAGATTTTGGTGGCCTTAAATCCGTAGATCTCTTGATTATTTATTATCCTCAACAAGGTCAAATAAATTCTGATACTAACTTTGCATAGCATCCAAAATGGTATGGCCCTACTCTGCCTTCTAGTGGATCGAGCTGGTGTCCTTTTGTGTATTCCCAACACCGTTGTGCTTTTCTTTTTATGGAGCAGCAATGTGGCAAGTAAGGTCAGGTGGGCCCCTCCTCCAGGACCAAGGAATGATCCATGGTATGTCTAGAGCCAATCTCAATAATCTCAATGATTGGCTTAGTTCTAGCAAACGAAATACAATGACATACCTTTGAGGACTTGTAGACCGAATTTCCTCTCTGAACAAAAGATAAAACGCTTCTAATCACATTGCTTCTTATACCTCCAACAAGGGGGAGGCAGGGGAGCTCTCCTTTACTTCCTGCCCTTAGGTATTTTCATGATAAGATGCTGTGGCAGCCATTTTGTGACCATGAGACAAACACCAAGAAAATTGGAGAGAGGTCACTGAGCTGTTAATTGCACAGCTCTGGAACTCTACCTTCAGACTTCTTTTTACACGAAATAATAAGACCACCAATTGTTTAAAAAACTCCACTATTACAGCCACAAATATTCCAGGTGATCTTGAAAGCTTCCTGGAAGAGATGAGAACCAGGCCTTGAAAGACAGTAAGCTTTAGGTAGGCACAAAGGAGGTGCGAGACCTTCTATTGGAGGAGAAGCAAAGGCAAAGGAATGGGAATTAGCCCGCCCATGTGGCTAGTGGGGAGGGGACTCTTCAGGCGGCTGCAGAATGTCAACTGGAACAATTATAGTTTCCTTCAAATTCATAGTAGTTACTCTTAGTGTGTGTATGGATTTGCAAATATTTAGCTACAGAATTTTTTCGACAGGAGAAAAGTGGGTAGCTCAGGTACCCATGGTATGAGAGGAAAGCCCAATCTTTGCCCCGCTCTTGTTCTTCTGGCTGGGCCCCACAAACCTGTATTGGAGCGTTACGGAGAGTGGCTACGGGCAGAAGCTAAAGGAAGTTTTCTCATCGGGTATTCTGTGAGACTGCTTTGGTTTCCAGGTAACTTGACTCCTCAGAGCTATCATGATGTTGGCAACATAAGGACACGTCAGCCAGCCCTGGGGCAACAGGGGGCAGTGCACTGACTCCATGAGCATGCGCTGGAGGGCATGAGCAGCTGTGCAGGGTGAGTCACTGTTCTCAAGGGACTTCCAAGTTGCCACAACATGGGCAGGAGCCAAGGGAAAAAGCCTACATGAACCACATATGAATTCACTTGAGACAGCCCTGAGACATAGAAATGACAGCATGAGACCCTGAGGAGAATCAAGTCCTTCACTACACAACTGGGGCCTGATTCTGTGAATGGTAGGCCTTACAGTGAATATGGTCTACTGGATCCTTTGGCAAGGGAGGCTAGATCAGGGTTTTTCATGATCATCACTATCGATTCTTTGGGCTGATCATTCTTTGTTCTGAGGGCTGCCCTGTGCATTGCAGGATGTTTAGCAGCATCCCTGACCTCTACCCACTAGATGTCAGTAACACAAGTTCTCCCAAGCTGTGGCAACTACAAAGGTCTCCAGACATTTTGGGAACCACTGTTCTAGAAAAACATGGAGAGGGAGAGGGAGGGAGGGAGGGAATGTAATATATCTATTAGTCACTTATATTTACATTTGTTGATCATTTAGATTTCTAACTTTTCATTTAAAAAAAGCTTCAGCAAACAGTTCCTTAGGTTTTTTTTTGGATCAATATCTTTATTTTCTTGGGCTAAATGCCTACACATGGAGTTGCTTGATGAAAGAGTGGCAGCTTTAGGAATTGTTTTTATGTATATGTGCAGACTATGTGGCCTCCAGAAGTATTTTTCCAATTTATATTTCCTATCAAATTTGACACCTAAAAAATAACCTTAACAAAGTTTAGGACCTAGCTTTGCACATGGGGGTACTCGATAAATACTGGCTAGTTAGTTGATTGACTGTGGTTGTGAATTTCCCTCTTTTTTTCAACAAATATGGCACTTCACAACAATTTCTATATGGGCTGGGTCTGCAGAAGGTACTTGTTACTAAATATAAAAATATACTGCTACATAGAATTATTTCCTTTAGACCCAGGCCTCTCAAAGTGTGGCCCATGAACCTGTGGTTTCCACCTAGTACTTTCTCTCTCTCTTTCCAGACCTATTCTGTATTCTCAAACCTCTCCAGGTGATCCTCTGAAAGCTAAAGTTTGAGAACGACTACAGTAAACAATAAAAATGAACAAACACTACTCTCCTCGCATGGAAATTGCTATTCCCTAGACATTCCCTTTCTAATGGCATCTCCCTGGTGGGAGACAGCCAGCCTGCCTTTGTTCATAAAAGGTTGTGAGCCTTCACAGTCTAATTGTACGCAATGCTATCTAACTCCACCTGGGGCCCTGGTTGGCTCTGAGAGACTCTTCCCATGCCATTTACCTTACACGGAGGCCCGACTCAGCCTGCCTGATGGCCCGTGGCCTGTGAGCCAACAGCTGGGATGTTTAAATGAAGAATGATGCTTGCACGTTCAACCTCATTTGCTAGATTGCTCATTAGATAGCTAATGCCCTATCCTGGCCAGATATGAAGTCCATTGTAAGTAAGGTGGCCATCTGTTCAGAGCTGGAGCCTTTGAATGTCATCAGAGATTGTGGGGCTCCAGCAGGCACCTGTGCCAGAGAAAAGAGCAACAAGTTCCCTGGGGCTAAACCGCCTGGTGGCTGTGAGCAGGTAGAGGAGAAGGTGAGGGTTGCACCCAGCTTTGAAGGCTGAGTAAGCCTTTATTCCATATGGGACAACCCCAGGGCAACCAGATGCCTTCCCAAATGTAGAAGACAGGTCAGGAGGCCGACTTGGAAGGAAACAGCTGTAGTTGGCGGGGACTCTAGTGCTTGAACTCACACCTGGTTCCCCTTCTCCCCTGTGGATCAGAAATGAGTTTTTATACTAACAGTTCTTGACATCTGTAATCCATTGGGCTTGCAGGATTGTGTGTATATGTGTGTGTGTGTGTGTGTGTATATATATGTGTATGTGTGTGTATGTGTGTGTATGTGTGTGTGTGTGTGCGCGCGTGCAGTTCCTTAATTAGACAGCAGATTCTCTTAAAGGCAGGAACTGTGCCTCTTACCACACGCTCAGCCTTGCTTAAAATGGGGAGTTTTAAACAGGACTGACTACTCTTAAAATGCGCATGTACAAAGGCACCTCAGCTTCCAGTTTCCCAGGGAACACTGATGAGAAGCTAATTATATAAGGCATTAAAAAAACTTCATGCAAAACAATTAGTCAAAACCCTTCATTGTGGCCAGCTCCAGGTAGTGCTTTGTAACTGAGAATTTTTAAAATGGTGAAAGGCATCATTACTCATGTCTGACATCGCCATCCCCAGTCAAAAGCAGTCTGTGACCAATTCAGAAATTCAGCAGCTCAGAGAAATGGGGTTACACTTTAAACAACCCAGAGAATTCTACCTCCCTTCTGGCGGGGAGGGCAGCGATTAGTGAAAATAATTCCATTGGATTTAAGCTGACCAGGTCAGTGAATAAAGCATTCTGACATATGGAAATGGGTGTCAGAATGCTCACAATGTTTGCATGACTGATGCCTGTGTAGCTGTGAATGGCACAGCATGGCATGGATGGAATGTGCTGGAATGGAGAGAAGTCCAGCTTGCCCACAGTGTCATGTCATCTATTTGCTCATCTTGCTCTTACATCTTGGGAGCGCCTAGTTTTCAGGCTCCATTTCTCACTCCTTGAGTGGCCAACCCAGAGACCCTTCCTGACCCACAGGACACACTCATGCCCCCACCATGGTTCCACGGAAGGTCCAAAGCTGTCCTGGGGCAAAGCATGAAGGAGGTCATGCCAGTCACCACGCAGGAAAGGTCAACAGCATAAATATCTCCACCTGACATGGGTCCTTTAAGTCTTTCCTCTAGGTTCCATGCTTATCACAAGACGAGAAAAAACAAATAGTGGATTCTAGATAGTTGTTCTAAGCCTATTTCTGTGTCTTCCATAGAGCACGTGGTATCATTTGCATCTTTTTATTACCTGAAACAGTTCACATTTCTGGTTCACTGATATGAATGTAAAGCTAAAGGAACAACATGGTCGTTTCACGGGTATGAGATCATGCCTCTCTACCCACTATTTGATTGAACACTTATTAGTCACCTACAGTATGCCGTACCTGTGCCACGCCCCGTGAGAGCAGGTCAAATAAGACCTATTTGCAGCCTTTTTCACACGACACTTGCGTTATGGTGAGGGCGACAGGGAAATTTATCCGTGATGACAGGACCATATAGTAAATCTATGACGACCATGCTGAGGGAGTCCTGGTTGGAGGCACGGGGAGATAGGACAGGAGGAGCTTTTAGAACATAATCGCACTAAACTGGAGCAGTGGGTAAGCCAGACAGATGAAGCCAGGTGGGAGGGAAACCACATATCCCTTTGCCCTCTGTCACTGTAGCCTATGCTGCTCTATCTGTTAGGAAACTGGAAATTTCGCATAAAGGAGCACAAATCCCTCCTTTTCTCATAGTGATTAAAAAATGTAAAGTCCTTCTTCTTTAGAAAACAATGACACAGTTTGGGGTAGTTTGCTCCACCCACTATTCAGGCGTGACCTGTCATTTTAGTTTTTGGTTTGTTCCCCACCAACCCTTGATGACCAGGGTTGCAGCTGCAGTAGATTGCCCTGGATCTCTGAGCTTTAAAAGACATACCATTCCTACGCTGCCCCCTACCTTGGCCCTGCTCCTGGGAACAGGGCAGTACATTTTATGAGAGAAGGGTTTTCTACTTGGAGAACCCAGACCTGTGTAAATGTCAGGAGAAATGGCTGGGCAGGCAGGGAATAGTATAAGGGTTTGAGATGCCAGAAGAATATAGGAAGAGGAGGGAGTTTATAAGGGAAATAAGGCAGCCTCAAATATAAACTCGTCCTTCCTTAGGACATTTTTGTGGGGTTCTGATTACGTCATTAGCTAAGTTGTTCTGGCCAACAAGAAATGAGACAAGAAGGCCTTAGCAACATCGACTCTTGTAGTGGAATTGCAAGGCTCCCATCCAAATTACCAGCCCTTTCCTTATTTTCTGGGAAGTATTTATTGTTCCTAGAAAATGAAAAGCCCTCTGCCATCTCCTAGGCCTGGTCCTGACAGAGGCTGCAGTGTTGATGCTGTGAGCTACAGGTCAGAATAGTGCTGAGGCATGCCGAGCAGCTGACCTTTGGGGTTCAATTTCACCCAAAGTTCTTCACCACCAGGTTCTTGCCCAGACTTCACTGGCTGTTTGTAACTATAACCAACCTTTATTTGGAGTCTGAGAACCTCAAATAACCTTGCCTGAAATTCAGAGCTGGGATGGAATTTTGAGTCCAGCGTTAGGATTTCATACAAGGGCCCATTAGAGAAAACGTTGCGTCACCTCTCACAGTTTATGCTTCAGGGAACTCCAAAACAAAACCCACAGACTGTTTGTGATTACTTAATAGTGTTCTGGTACATGGTCTACTCAAATGCAAAACAAAATACAATGTATTCCATTACATTGAGAAATAAAATAAAGCATTTTGCAATTATTAGCAGAATATGTTAGGAGGGAAGATTGAAAGGAATTCTTTTTTTTCTTTTAGTCAAAGTCATCTTTTCCAGTGTGTGCGCTTCAGAACTATGTAATTGGTACCTATTCCAATTCTCTTAGGCAAAACAGGGAGGAAAG
>NW_006299714.1:1434635-1435867 GCF_000327345.1 Myotis davidii
AAAATAATTTCTCTTGAAGAAAAATCCAAATCAAAAGAATCTTACACAATAACACTGATATCACTGAAATCGCTTGAGTAATACATTTTAAGTGCTGTAAATTTAAGGTGGTATGATAATGCAAGAAGAAAATAGAAATGAGACAGTTAAAGAGTAGGTTGTATATTTCTGTAAGGAATTTTCAAAGAATCTTTCAAAAGCATCAATCTAAGGGAATAGTTACAGCTGACATTTCAGCGCCTTCAGAACCTCTTCTGCTGTTTTTACTTTTGTCAGTCTGTTCTTGAGACTAATGAAGATTTCATTCCCTTGTCTAATGATCTATCATCTATTTATTTATTTAAAGAGAAACCAGGAGGCTAGCGGAACATTAAGAACTGAGTGTGACCTCCAAAAGAAGATGAATCAGGAAATAAAATGGGGAGCACCTTGAATCATGACAGAAATATATTGACTAAGGAAATTTAAGCAGCTCCTTCTCAGACGTTGAAAACAACAGGCCCTTATCTGTTACCACTGGTGAAACTGTTTCCCAAACACAGATTGATGGATCCGAGAAAGCTGAATTCTCAAAGGACGTTATCTCTTTCCTTCTCTTGTATCCAGAACTCTCTCATGGGCATAAACTACTTTCCTTCTTGGCTGCTGACCTCTTGTCATTACAAGGACTTGAGGATGATTCAGCTATGGTTCCTGTCAGTCCTCCGACTGCCAGGTTCATGTCCTCTTCCCCACTCCTCACACCAAAGGAAATCCTCCCGAAGTTCTGAGAGGATGATTCCCCAAAGAGAGGATTGTTCTTCAATAAAAGGCAAGCTATTACAGCACTTGACTGCAAGGAACTTTGTATCAGTTGAATCACCACTTTTAAGCAGAAACCATCAACTTAAGCAGGAAAATATTAAAGTATATCTATATTTTTTAAGATATATGTTTTTATTGATTTTAGAGAGGAATGGAGAGGGATAGAGAGATAGAAACATCAATGAGAGAAAAACATTATCGATTTGCTATCTCCTGTAGTTACCCTACTGGGGATCGAGCTTGCAACCCGGCATGCGCCCTGACCAGGAATTGAACCAGTGACCTCTTGGTTCATGAGTCGACACTCAACCACTGAGGCACACCAGCTGAACTAAAGAATATTTTTATGATATTAGAAATAGTGAAGTAAGATTTCTTACTTGAGGCCCGGTGCATGACACTCGTGCACTAGGGAGGTGGGTGGGTGG
>NW_006299714.1:1436051-1450487 GCF_000327345.1 Myotis davidii
ATGGGGGCACGCTGACCACCATGGGGCAGCTCCTGCATTAAGCGTCTGCCCCCTGGTGGTCAGTGTGTGTCATAGCAACTGGTCATTCCACCATTTGGTTGATTTGCATATTAGCCTTTTATTATATAGGATATGATGAAAAGCACAAACTATGCAAGATGATTGATAAATGTGACTACATTGAAACATAACTCAAAATTTGTATATAAAGAAACAACAGAAACAAACTGAAACCAACCGTAAACCTTAGGAACATATTTGTAAAACATATACTCAACAGAGGATTAGTATCTCTATAAAGAACTTCTAAAAATCAATAAAAAACAGTATATTTCTTTTTCTCCTCTTGACTTTTGAAGTATTGTCATACATTTTACTTCATGTTCTAACCACACACTACATTGTCATTGTTTTTAAAGCATATTATCTTTTACAGATGTAAATAAAATGAGAAAAAAAAGTACTATTTATTTATACTTATTGTCATTTTTGGTATTCTTCATTTGTTGCTCAGAGATCTGGTATCATTTTCTTTGTGTCCAAAGAACTTCTTTTAATATTCCCTGTAACATAGGGAAATATTAAAATTGTGGCATAGCTCCCTCTGCTAAAAAATGCTTTCAATGTTTGTATAAACTAAAAAATCTGTTTCACCTTTGCTTATGAAATATATATTTATTAGATATAGAATTCTAGGTTGTCAGTATTTTTAGAGCTTTAACAATGTTGCTCCAATGTCTTGCTGCTTGCAATGTTTCCAAGAAAAATCTACTGTCATCCTTATCTTTGTGATTCTGTAGATAAAATATATTTTTACTCTGGATGCTTTTAAGATATTAGGAAAATTTCAGCTGTTATTTTTTACAAGTATTGTTTTTCTTTACTCTCCTTTCTCTTCTTTCATCCAGGGACTCAAATTACTCATATAGTAGGTTGCTTAAAATTGTGGCGTAGCTCATTGATGGTCTGTTGCTTTCTTTTTTCTTTTTAAATGAGCCTTTTCTTTCTGTTTCATTTTGGATAGTTCCTATTGTTATATCGTTATATCTTTAAGTTAACTAATCTGTTTTTCCCACAACGTCTAGTCTGCTATTAATTCCATCAAGTGCATATTTCATCTCCTGAATTATAGTTTTCAGCTCTAGAATTTTAATCAGGAAAATCTTTATATTTTCCATGCTTATAATGTTCCTCTAGGTTTTTGAACACATGGAACAGTTATAAAAATTACAAAAAACAGATCCAGAGACAGAGAAGCATCAATAAGACCATCAAACCGCAGAGGGAACGGAGGGAGGGGTAAGGGGGAAAGATCAACCAAAGGACAGGTTGAGAACCACTGGCCTAACCAATGGACACAGACACCAGAGGGGTGAGGGCATGAGTGGGGGTGGGTGGGAGGGCAATGGGGGATAAGGACACATATGTAATACCTTAATCAATAAAGAAAAAGACCTGTCTATATACTAATTGAAACATTTATGTCAGTTTCCATTTTTAATTTTTCTTCTCATTGAGCATTTTTATGTTGTTTTTCTTTATTGCCTGGAAATTATGTAGTCAGACGACTGGCACTGCAAATTTTTCCCTTGTTAGGTGCTGTATACTTTTGTATTTCTGTTGGAAACAGTTTGATAAATTTAGGTTTTGCTTTTAAATTTTTACGTGTGACCATAATAACATTTATTCTAGGGATAACTAATACCTGCTGCTGAGGTCAGAGACTTCTCGCTACTCAATTTCCTCTGAATTATAAGGTGTTGTAGTCTGGTTGGTGGAAATAGGAGTCAGAAAATAATGTTACATAAAATGATGTTCCCTGATCAGGGCCTCCTGAACAAAGATTGCTGCTACCTGGGTGAAAGGATGTTTGAATGCCAAACAAGCCTTGGGACTTAAAGTCTCTTGGAGTAATTTAAATAATTGACTTTGGGCCCTTCTTCCTTTATCCCCAAAACAGCATATGTTTATATTTAAAAAGCTGAAGTCTTTCCCTCACTCAGGAGGAAGGGGTGGGCAAGTTGCTCAGCTCTCTTGTAAAAACCCCATGCACACACAGGTGATTCTGCCCCCATTGCATTGCCCTTTGGGGTATCAGAGCATGAGGGACTAACAAACTATATTCTCTGAGTAATTAAAAATTTTCCTCTGATCCAGGAACCTCATATTTTCTGTCAGAAAAATATTAGCATATGTAGATATAGAAACTTAATCGCAGGCTCTATTCCCAGTCCCCAGTGAACTTTAGAATGTTTCTAATCTACTTGCGTGGTTCATTCCCAGCCTTGAGTATTTTAATCACAAGCATGTGCTGATCAGTATTCTGCTGCATCCCTCCACACATCTCCAGAGTTCTCCCTCAGTTTCTATCTCTCCGCTCTGCCATTCTGTCCTGTGAATTTTAGTTTCTCAGGATCCTTTTGGGGTCTGAGCTCTGTTTCCTGAGCTTAGAGAGCACACAAGCTTTGCCTGACTTACCCCTTACTATGCCTCAGCATGAAAATTGTCTAAAGGCAGTAAAATCAGAGGGGTCACCTCATTTTTCCTTGTCTCTCAGGAAGCACTTTTCTTTGTTGGCTGATATCCAATGTCATATGTTGTTTTATATATTTTGTCTAGTGTTTCAGTTGTTACAGTGAAAAAGGTAAATCTAGTACTCCACCTTGGATAAAATTAGAAGTGATACTGAATTTTTTTTTAAAATCGAGAAAATATAAAAGAACCAACTGCCCATGTGAGGAGAATAAATAAATGAATTTTTGGATAATCTTACAGTGATATACAATACAGCATGAATTTTAATAAAAATCTCACATACATAATATTGAGCTCCAGAGACATATATGCAACTGCCTTCTTAATATCTCCACTTAGTAAAAGTGCAAAAGTAAGTTATAGAATAATATAAATTATCATATAAAATAAATTTGATTTAGGAAGATGCAAATCAATACTGCATATTAATTTTGAATATGTTTACATAGAGAATGAGTATAAAAACTTCTATTAAAATGATAAGCTCCCAACTGAAACATGTTGATCAGTTACCTTTTGAGAATAGCATATATTTACAGTTTTATTTCCCAAGATAGTTGGTCAGTACATGAATATCTGACCAACGCAGAAGCTCTCTTCAAAATGCAGCTTTGTGCTGCTTTTTGGGAAAATGATTCCAGGAAGCTCAGATTGTAATCTGTTTCTTTAGCAATGATACTGTAATCTATTTAATATCCTACCAAAATCTCTTTCTGCTTAAACTAGTTAGATTCAGGCTGCTGCAATTGAAGCTTGATTCATATAAAATATTACTCAAAAGTGAAATAATTGGGTCTTAAGGACGTGTAAATTTAAATAGGCAGAGATGGGGGTAAGATATTTTAGGCAGAGAGAATAGTAGAAACAAAGGAAGTGGAACCTTTCCATTCACACTTAAACATCCTCAATTTACTGCCCACATCCCCCTCAATACACACACACCTGCTTTTTCCAATTAACCTCCATTCCATTAAAACTATTGGACAATTTCAGTCTTTAATTTACTTGACCTCTAAGTATGCTCCTTATTTCCACTTACAATGTTCTTTTCTCTGAACATATAACACTATGCTCTGCTGGTTTTCCCCTTTCTCTCTGGCCTTTCCTTCACTGCTTTCAGAATGCCGGCTCATGTACTGAGCCACTTAATATTAGAGTTCCCAGAATTCTGGTGCTTGCTCCTTTTTTCACTTTACACTGTCTCCATAAGGAATCTAATTTATGTCAACAGTGTCAAATATATTTATGTATAAATGAATTTCAAGTTTCTACTTCTTGCCATGACATCTTATGACACACATACGCAGACACACACAACTACCTACTTGGTAACTGTCTATACTTAGTAAAGGCTCCTCAAACTCAGCATGTCAAAAATTGAAAACACAATATTTGATTTCAGCCAGCTATGCAGTTAGGCCCTAATTTTATAGATAAAAATAATGATACTTGGCAAAATCAAATAGTTTGACAAAGGCACATGTCCCAGGAATTTAATGAGAATGATAGATCTTAACATGTCATTATTGGTACTATATATCATGAATGTATAAATTAAAACCTCATTCAGAACTGTTCATCACCCTATGACAGTATAATTATTGGTGCAATAAGAAAAAGTTGTTGAAATTCTGATTTCTATGTGTGAATCTGATGAAAGTAATATTTAAATGAGTGAAAGCAATCTAAAGACATAAATGCATATATCTTTAAAGGAATATCTTTAGGATGCCCCCTCCACTTTTATTTAACATAGTATTGAAAGTCCTAGCTAGAACAATTAGACAAGAATAAGAAATAAAAGGCAACCAAATTGGAAAGAAGTAAAACTGACACTCCTTCCAGATGAACCCTAAAGACTCCACCAAAAGATGGTTAGAACTAATAAATAAATTAGTAAAGTTGCCAGATGCAAAATCAGTATACAAAAAAGTATTGCATTTTTATACACTAATAACAAGCTATAAGAAAGAGGAATTTAAAAAAAATCTATGGTCAACTAATCTATGAGCATAGAATGTGGTAAAGACAGTCTCTTCAATAATGGTGTTGTGAAAACTGGACAGATAATATGCAAGAGAATGAAACTGGATCTCTTTCTAATACCATTTAAAAGAATAAACTCAAAATGAATTAAATACTTAAATGAATAACCCTAAACCACAAAACTCCTAAAAAACACAGGCAGTAAAATATTTGACATCACTCTTATTAACATTTTTGGGGGGATATGTCTCCTTGGGCAAGGGAAATAAAAGAAAAAAACAAACAAATGGGACTACATGAAGCTAAAGAGTTTTTGCACAGTGAAGTAAACCTCAACAAAATAACCTACTGTATGGAAAAAGATTTCACCAATAACACTTTAAAAAAACTCATACACCTTAACACCCACCTCCCACATACACACAAAACAAAACCAATCTGATTAAAAATGGGCAGTGGATGGGAGTATACATTTCTCCTAAGAGACATGGCCAATAGACATGAAAGGATGGGAGTATACATTTCTCCTAAGAGAAATGGCCAATAGACATATGAAAGGATGCTCATATCACTAATCATTAGAGAAATGCAAATTAAAACCACAATGAGCTATCACATCTGTCAGAATGGATGTAAACAAATCATCAAACAATAAGTGTTGGTGAGGGTGTGAAAAAAAAAAACCCCTTATCTACTATTAGTGGGATTGTAAATTGATGCAGTCACTATGGAAAACAGTATGAAGGTTCCTAAAAAAATTAAAGAGAGAACTACCATATGACCCAACAATTCCACTTCTGGGTATTTATCCAAAGAAATCAAAACAGTAATTTGAAATGTGTATTCATCCCTATGCTTATTTCAATGTTATTCCTAATAGCCAAGATATGCAAGCAACCTAAGTATCCATTGACAGAGGAATGGATAAAGAAGAGATTATACATATATACAATGGAATACCACTCAGCCATAAAAAGAATGAAATCTTGTCATTTGCAACAACATGGACAAACCAGAGGGTAACATGTTAAGTAAAATAAGTCAGAGAAAGACCAGTACCAGATGATTTCACTTATATGTGGAATCAAAAAAAACCCCAACAAAATAAATGAACAAACAAAATAGGAACAAACCCATAGACACAGAAAACAAACTGACGATTGCCAGATGGGAGGGGATTTGGGGGATAGATGAAAAAGATAAAGAAATTAAAAAGTACAAATTGGCAGTTACAAAAACAGTTACAGGAATGTAAAGTATAGCATAGGGAATATGGTCAATAATATTGTAGTAACTATATGTGGTGTCAGATGGGCACTAGACTTATCAGGTAGTCACTTTGTAAGTTATATAAATGTCTAATCACTATGCAGCACACCAGAAACTAATATAATATGTAATATAATCAATTAAACAACCCTATTTATAATTACATCAACATGGATAATATACCTAGGGATAAATTTAACCAAGGAGCTAAAAGAGCTGCACACTGGAAACTCTGAGACATTAACAAGAGAAACTGAGGAAGACACAAATAAATGGAAAAATAGTCAATGTTCACAAATTGGAAGAATTAATATTATTAAAGTATCCATACTACCCAAAGAAATGTACAGACTCAATGCAATCCCTATCAAAATTCCAAAGGGCATTTTTGACAGAAGTAGGAGATATATTCCTAAAATTTGTATGGAAACACAAAAGACCTCAGATAGCTAAAGCATTCTTGAGGCATCATGCTCCCTGATGTCTAACTATATTACAAAGCTATAGTCATCAAAACAGTATAGTGTTGGATAAAAACATACACATGGACCAATGGAACAGAATAGAGAGCTCAGAAATAAACCCATGCATTTTTGGCCAATTAATTTATGACAAAGGAGCCAGGAATATACAATTGGAAAAGAACAGTTTCTTGAATAAGTGGTGTTGGAAAAACTGGACAGCCACATGCAAAAGAATGAAACTGGACCACTATCTTGCATCATGGACAAAAATTAACTCAAAATGGATTACAAACTTGAACACAAGACCCGAAACCATAAAACTTCTAGAAGAAAACATAGGCAGTAAGCTCCTTGATGTAGGTCTTGGTGATGATTTTTGGAATTTAGCACTAAAAGCAAAATAAACAAATGGGGCTATCTCAAACTAAAATGCTTCTGCATAGCAAAGGAAACCTCAGCAAAAGCAAACTATGGAAAGGGAGAAAATATTTGCAAGTCATATATCTGATAAGGGGTTCATATATGATCTATATAAAGAACCCAACAATCCAATTAATAAATTGACAGAGGATTTGAGTAGTCACTTTTGCAAAGTCAACATGCAGGTAGCCAATCAAGTACATGAAAAGGTGTTCAATATAACTATCAGAGAAATGCCAATCAAAGCGACAATGAGATATCATGTCATACCTTTTATAATGGCTATTATAAAAAAGACAAAAAATAACAAGTGTTGGCAAGGATGTAAAGAAAAGGAAACCCTTGTGTACTTTTGGTGAGAATGTAAATTGGTACAGCCACTATGGAAAACAGTGAAATGAAAATTTCCATAAAAAATTAAAAGTAGAACTCCTATATGATCTAATATTTCCACTTCTGGGTACTTATCCAAAGGAAATGAAACAGCATGTTGAGAAGATATATGCACCCCTATGGTCACTGAAGCATTATTTACTATAGCCAAGCAAAGGAAGCAATGTAAGTGTCCAAATGGATGTAAGGATAAAGAAAATGTGGTTTATATATACAATGGAGCATTATTCAGCCATAATAAATTAAATCATGCAATTGGTGACAACATGGATGAACCTTGAGTATATTATACTAGATAAAATAAGTCAGACAGAGAAAGACAAATACCATATGATCTCACTTATATGTGGATTCTCAAAAACAAAACATAACAAAACAAAACAACCCCAAACCTGAAGTCATAGATAATAGAGAACCAACTGAAGGTAGGAAGAGGCAGAAGGTGGGGGTGGGAGAAATGGGTGGAGGTATTAAAAAGGTACAAACTTATAAAATAAATAAGTCCTGGAGAAGTAATGTATAGCATAGCAACTATAGTTAATAATACTGTACTGTATGTTGAAAGTTGCTAAGCTCAACCATCATGGTCCATGCTCCATCTCAGAGGCCTGTCACAACTTCAAAATTTTTCATATTATTGTATGTTACCTCATCCCAAAGCAATTTTCATTATTATAAAATGCCAAACTCCCACCTAGAAAATGAGAAATTTTTTCTTTAAGTGCAATAAACTCTTTTCTGAAAATGACACACACACAAAAGAAAGTTGCTAATCTTAAAAGTTCTCATCACAAGGAAATAATTTCTGGATGTATGGCGATGTATGTTAACTAGATTTATTGTGGTGATCATTTTGCAATGATACCAATATTGAATCATTTTATTGTATTAGCTGGAACTAATATAATGCTTTATGTAAGTTATATCTCAATAAAAAGAAACATCCTTAGGATGGGTTCAATATTGGGTAAATATTAATAAACTATGAACAGAAACAAATGAGAAGACTGACAAGAATGGATATTATTTAGGGCACTTCTTAAATATGGGGGTGTAATAGTTGTTTTCTGTGTTGGGTTGACAAATAGCTTTCCATTATAAATGATTGTTTAATCTGTAGTTGAGTAATAGAGAACTAACTTATGTTGCATTTAAATATTAGATTATTTTGAGGAAGAAGATAAATGAAAATTAAAAACTACAAAGAACAATTACACAAAATGATATTTCATAACACAATTAACAAAAGTTAATGTTTCATATTTGATTATTTGTCATTTTAAAGTAAATCAAATAATATAGATAAACTAATATCCCTATGTATGTCACTATTCTTTCGTAGACAACAGAATCAACACAATTCAGTTTAAACAGCAAGGGTTTTTTTTTTTAAAAGGTAATAAGATGGAACATAGAATCTCAAGTAAGGCAGAGAACCAGGCTTGGATGCTACCTAGCCAGTATCAAAGCAACTAGAAGACCCGATCAACCACACCACTGGGTTCTTGTAGCAAAACACCACTGCTATCGCAACACATTACTCAGCACCTCAGATGCTAGGTTTTAGAAGCTAAAACTTTGCCACAATGTCCCAGAAGAATCTAATGCTTTGCCATCAGGCATTTCCCCAAGCAGAGCTATCACCTCACAAGGCACACTTCCCTGTCACAATTGCACGCGGGGTCTGTGCTTGGCAGAACCTAGGCTATACGAAGAATCCCAGCTGCAGACAAACTAGGAAAGGATGACATGAGTGTGGAGCAGCCGGTCAGCGTTTTCTCCAGTCCCTCTGACCATCACTACTGGTCTCCTCTCACCAATCCTTTATCCCCTCACTCCTAGAAGTAACCAGTGCACACTTATCTGTAAACAACATACATTTTAATGGACATGCATTGCATTTTCTTTACGTGGTTCTATAACTTGATTTTCATTTTTCACATATTTGAGACCCATTTATTCTTTTATATTATTCATTATTAACCCTCCATTTGAATATATGCCATTTTTTTTCATTCACTTTTGATGGATACTTAGTTTTTCTTTCTTTTTTACTATTACAAAGGATGGCAAAGTTAATACCACTATACATATTTCCTTGGACACATTTACACAAATTACTCTAGGATAGAGTTTTCCAAAATTCCCTGGAGGGAAAATCACCTGGAGGCACTTATTAGGAATATAGCTTCCCAGACTCCTCAACAGTTAAGGGCCAACTAGGAAAGCTCAAAACAGAACAACCGCAAGGGGTGTAATTACAAAGGACAATTTGTAAAAGTATGGGTAGAGGTCATGGTGGGAACATTTTTTCTGTAATGGGCCAACTCTGTTACATATTCTTCATCTTTTTTACAACTCTTTTTTTATTGTTTAAAGTATTACAAATAGTAGTACATATATCTCCTTTTCCCCCATTAACCTCCCCCCGGGGTCCCCCACCCCTCATCACATGCCCTCACCCCCCTAGTGTCTGTATCCATTGGTTATGCTTATATGTATGCATACAAGTCCTTTGGTTGATCACTTTCCGCCCCCCCCCCCCATAACCCTCCCCTGCCTTCTCTCGCTGCAGTTTGACAGTCTGTTCCATGTTTCATTGTCTCTGTATCTATTTTTGTTCACCAGTTTATGATGTTCATTATATTCCACAAATGAGTGAGATCATGTGATATTTATCTTAACAAATGTGAAAACATTCTAAACATGAGGGCTATAGAGAAACAGGCTGGTAGTTTGCGCACCCCTGGTTTGGTAAAGTAAAGAATAGTTCAGTCGCCTGGAACCAGTAGCTACTGAGCTTTTCCTTCCCTGGCCTGAGGGAAGAGGGAGGTTACTGGGCTGTGAAAGGAGAAAGGGTGCCCTGCAGAGTTAGGGGTACACCCTGAGGGGAACGGTGAGGGAGTCAGCCTACTGACACCTTCCAGAAGGAAATAAATATTCAAACCTTACTCCTCTGAGTTCCTGCCAGGGGTCTGCATTCACTAAGCCAGCCCTGCAGCCAGGTAAAGTGGATCCCTGTAGTCCAGCATTCTGGGACAGAAAGCAAGGCGGGCAAGGTGGACAGTAGGTTCCCCATCACTGGGCTAGGATATCCAAGAACCTCCAAATCTCATTCTTGACCAACGACTCTTCCCAAGGGTCCACAGGTAGGCAGTATGCACACAGGAGGGAAAGCAAGGCAAACAGAAGGCAAAGTAACACTGTAGCCTCAGCTGTGGTCTTACTCGGCAAACCACAGCTCAACACAGGCACACTATCTGAGCTGGGACACACTTGGTCGGCACTTTCTACCTTAAATAACCTGGGAGTCAAACAAACGCAGGCTGTGAAGCAGGCTTGGTCTGATTTTCCTACCTATGCCAGTCATGTCACCCATGCTGGTGGGACAGGGGTCAAATCCCACTCCCACCTGCCGGCACCAAAGAATCTGAAGGCTCAAAGCAAAGCCCCAAAGAGAAATAATTCCCCTCCTGCCAAACGGATGCAGTTGGGGGGGAAGCTTACCTGGAGAGAGTGAGCAGCTGGTACCTCCTCCACTGTGAAGCAGTCCCCAGCCCTTCCAGTTTCTGTCCACCGAAGCGAACAGCCCAGAGAGAAAGGCAAGAAAAACGCCACCCCCGCCCGCCGACCTTTCAACCCCATGGTTCTCGCCTGGCTGTACATTGAAATCACCTGGGAAACTCTGAAACGGCTAAGGCCCGAGCTGCATCCCCAGAGACGGGTGTAATTGTTCTCAGGTGCCTTGAAGATCAGGCGGTTTAAAATCTCCCCAGGTGGGGTATGGATCAAAAATTCTGAAACTGCATTTTCTGTGTATTAGAGTCAAAAAATAGGTAACGGATGTTGATGATGGCAGTCTCATTTCTCAGAGAGAGAATTTACAGATAAGCAAGAAGGGATGGCTACAATGAACCTTGTGGTGTTGGAGCTGGAGATATCAGTATGAAATCATGTTTACACACACACACACACACACACACACACACACACACACGATACAGAGTTACAGATGTGTTTATACATAGGCTTATATGCAAATGTATATTACCTAGCTCTGTCTGCTGAAAGCAATGACAACTCCAATAGCAATGAATATTCCCAATTCCTAGATACTGGTTTCTAATTACAATTCCCCACTAAAAGGAACCAACTCTCTTTGGAAAATGGCTGGTACTGGGGCCAGGGCAGGGAACATACAAATAAGTCTGGAGCATCTTGTACTACCAGGAACTGAGGCAGTGTTGCAAAACATAAATAAATAAAAGGATGAGGTCATGCCAAAGGGACACAGGAACCAACCCAAAAGAACTCCCAATGGCCAAAGCTTGAAATATTTCAGCAAATAAATAAATAACATAGTACTGGATTATAAACCGAAGTATAAAATAAATATAAGAGTCCATATAGATGTAATTAATGACTGAACTAATAAATGGGTTAGATTAGAAGCAGACAAACCTTGCCACTAATAGTTCCAAGTAATTTATGTAGATACTTCCCCTTCCACAAGGTGGAGCTTAGTTTTCCCCTACGTGCTTAAGAGTGGGCTCAATTTTGTGACCTGCTTCCCAAGAATAATGCAGGAAAGGGGGAAATAGTGACTTTATGGTGGAGGAAGCTAGGGTTAACACCGCCTGTGGTGTCATGTGGTTATCATGGATCCTCCGGAGAGATGAGAAGGGCATTTCACCTGTGAAATAAGTGCACAATTCCAGTATAATTATGAAAAATCAGACATGTCCACGTTGAAGAACATTCTATAAACTATCCTCTAGGACTCCTCAAGGCTGTCAAGGAAAACAAGGAAAAACTGGGATGCTCTTACAGACCAGAGAGGATTAGGAGACAAAATCTCAATGTGATGCGTTGCCCTGGACTGGATCCTGAGGGAGAACAAGGACACACTGGGGAAGTCTGGATAAAGTTTGAATTATAGTTAATAGGAATGTACCAAAGTTGGTTTGTTAGTTTTGATAAATGTACCACAATAATGTAAGATGAGCCCGGCCGGCCGGAGTGGCTCAGTTGGTTGAGCATCATCCCATGCACCGAAAGGTTGCCAGTTTGATTCCGGGTCTGGGCACATACCTGGATTATAGGTTTGATCCCCAGTCAGGGTGTGGCAACCAATTAATGTTTCTCACATCCATGTTTCTTTCTCTCTCTAACCATGCCTGTGCGCGAGGATTAAAAACATAATGATAATGTAAGATGATAATAGAGAGCAAACCTAAACTGTGTTTGGGGTATGCTAATTCTGCATTACCTCTGCAACTTTTCTGTAAATCTCAAATTTTTCCAAAATAAAATTTTATTTGAAACATCAACAACAAAACAAGCAGATAAAGTATTGGCCAGTGACACCCAAGTAGAGAGGTGCACAATGACCTTAATAAAGTAAAGCTCTGGTAATGTGGGAAAAACAAATTCAATTTTTTATTTTTTTGTTAATCTTCACCTGAGGATATTTTTTCCATTGATTTTTAGAGAGAGTGAAAAGAGGGGCGAGGGGAGGAAAAGAGAGAGACAGAGAAACATGGATGTAAGAAAGACACATCAAATGGTTGCCTCCCACACGCACTCCGACTGGGGTCAGGGATCAAACCTGCAATTCAGGTACGTGCCCTTGACTGGGAATCCAATCGAACCTGTGACTCTTCAGTGCACAGACGCTCTAACCACTTGGAAACATTGGCCAGGTCACAATTTCTAATTGCAACCAAATTTAGAACCACTGTTTCAGCCTCGTTAAAAGCATTCTCTCTAGATCCTGTGACCAAATTGGAGCCTGATTTTTAACTCAAGATTCCTGCTCCTACTGAAGTGGAAAGAGGAGGAGGCTTGGGGAAGTGAAAACAAGGCTTTGAACTACTTACCATACAGGCCAGCAATCTATGTCAGAGCTGTGGAGCCCTGAGGACTGCGATATTTAATATCTTCTTTTTCACTAAATAGGTTTTTCAAGCATATTTAGGAAAACATAGAAGGGGAACTCAGGATTAAATCAGCAGTGGCTTACCGTGGGAAGCAATACTGATAGGAGATGCCCATTTCATCAATTTAAGTAGATTCCAGAGAAACAATGAGAGAGCATGCTATGAATGTTCACTAGGTAACCTCTCCTGGTCACAGTACATTGAAAGCATTCAATATATATTTAGTAAATAAATGGCCTTCTAGTGGCCAGTGCAAGAGACATGAAAAAAAAAAATCCTTGATCCTGACTCACCACATTACTTATGACATAAAATGGAAGCATATCTTTTCAAAACTTTAAAGATGTACAGTTCTGGCCTGGCCGACATGGCTCAGTGGTTGAGAGTCGACCTATGAACCAGGAAGGAGGTCACAGTTCAATTCTGTGGTCAGGGCACATATCTGGGTTGTAGGCTCGATCCACAGCCAGTTAATGATTCTCTCTATTCATTGATGTTTCTATCTTTCTCTACCTCTACCTTCTTCTCTGAAATCAATAAAAATATATATATATATTTTAAAAAAGATGTACAGTTCTGGCATAAGTTAAAGAGGCATAATAATGTCCCAATTATATGACTTTTATTGTTGTTGTTAAACACTGCCTACCAGCCAAGTGTTGTAAGCTCTTCTATTTTTATTATTTGATTTATCTTTACCATTAAAAGTAATAGAGGTGTACCCTCCCCCCCCCCATTGATCACTTCTAATCACCCCTCCCCCCTCCCCACCTCAGGCCTTCACTGTACTATTGTTTTTGTCTAGGGGTTATGCATATATGCATATAAATTCTTTGGTTAATCTCGTCCCACCCACTCATCCCTGTCTTCCCTCTGAGATTCATCAGTCTGTTCCATGTTTCTATGTCTCTGGATCTACTTTGTTCAAACAACCTTTATAATTATATACTGTACCGTAGAGAAAAGAAATGCTCCTAAGATGAGAAAAAGCTACTTTTTATTTCTCAGTGATTAGTTTAATTTCACTTCCTGAGGTACAGAGGTATTTTCAGAAAGCACAACCTTCCCTAGTTACATTTTAGTGAAAAATACACTTTCTTAGAGCTTAAGAATTCTTGCCACCCCCTGGGAAATGTGGTCGGGCACTTAAAAACTTTATTCTTAAGGCCAAATCCGTCTTGGCAGATGATCTCATGGCTTATGTTTTTTTGTGGGAGAAGAAGCAAGACTGAAAATATATCAGAGAGAGGAAAGAAAGAGGAGGGGGAGTGATTAGGAATGAGTGGTGAGCTGTGAAGCAGGAAGAACCAGATGGCTCCAGATGGGAACTGAGTCAGCCTTTAGTTCCTATCTCAGGGAAATTTGTCCTGGCCTAAGAGGAGGTCTGGAAAGGACAAAGGGCAAAAAAAAAAAAAAAAAAAAAAAAAAAA
>NW_006299714.1:1450666-1463256 GCF_000327345.1 Myotis davidii
GTAAAATTTGTCTCCTCAGATCCTGACCATAATGGAAAAATCTTTCATTATCGGAAATAATAGCTAATAAGTGATTCCTCTTTTTCACTTTTGGCAAAATCTTTCTTACATACCAAAACCTGTGCATAATTAAAGTATACAGTTTGATGAGTTTGGAGATAAATGTACATTCTTGAAACCATCGGCACAATCTATGCCATAAACCCATACATCACCTCCAAAAGCTTTCTTCTGCCAGTATTTATTATTCTGTGATAAAAACATTTACCATAAGATGTATCCTCTTAGCAAAATTTAAAAATAATGACTGGTTCTTTATAGGCCAGGAAGCTCAGTTGAATGGAGGGCCGAGTGCTAAATGATTCTGTTAACTGCATGGAAACACTGGTGGAATCCGAATAACAATATGAGAATCCATTGGCTATGAGTCAGTTTATCAAATGAGGATAAACTGAGGGCAGGTAATTTCTTTCCTAAATAAAGCCGAAAACTCAACTCCCTTGTTCCAAGTATCCCATCTCCCCCCACCTCCCCCCCTTTTTTTTAGAAAAAGAGGCACTGTGGCATGATTAAAAATTCAAGAGAAGATTACCGTAAATCACAATGGGACTTAAATACTTCTCTGAATTTATTAGGCTTGATTAATCAATAATTATTTACTGATCTCAGACACTGGGGATACCGAGCAAGTGAGAAAGAACATCACCTCTGCTTTCCTGGCTTGTGATTATCTCCCAAGTAGCAGCAGATTATTTGAGAATGAAATGGAATTAGGTCTCATTTCAGAATCTATAGAAAGCACAGCTCTGAATTCTGGGAATGCATATCTGGGCTTCTGACCTAATCATATGGTAGGACGAAGAAAATTGTTATACTCAGAGAGAAGGCCTGAGTTATGAAAAGATGAGGCGCATGCCTCTTCATCTGCAGTAAGAACATAGACATGTAGGAATTGTGCAAGTGGTAAGAAACTTGACCAGTCTCTGACATTTCAGAGCGAGTGTATCACTTTTGAAGATCACTGCTGTCTTAAATAAATCTGTGGGAGCATGTGAAAGTATTTCTCCTCTGAACCTGTTTCCCAGTTCCTAAAATTGGGGATAATACCTCTTTACAGAGTAGTCATATGAGTAATCACAGTATCTGTCTAGTGCTGAGTACATACATGTTGATCCTCAAAGACAAAGTGGCTGATTTCCCCCTTTTTCATTTTTCACAATTAAATGGCTGATTGGTGAAGTGTCAGTTCCTCGTTATTTGGAATGTTCATACCTGAGAGGCTGAAATGAGTAGGAATTGGCAGATGATGTAGAGGCAAATCACTCACCAGGAAGGACTGGGATGTATCTGAACTGTTTTCCAACTGAGAGTCTATAAATGCCTTGATTAGATGTTGCCATGGAGCTGTGGCTTCCTCTTCCTTAGTAAGCAATTCCAGATGCCCGAGCGACTTTAGAGGTGCAGGTGGGTCTCGTTGTTTAGCAAGCATCTAATGTGGGAGGCACATTCCAGGTGCCTCGGGCCTCCAACGTGTGATGGCATTCAATCCTTCCAGCACCTGATGGGAAAGGATTTTAAAGCTGTGAGAAAAAAGGCTGGGCAAGATAAAAATTCGGTGTATGTTCAATATAAGCATATTTCATGTAAAAATTCAGTACCATCTCAATAAAATGAAAGCGTGAGGTGAGATTTAAACTCAAGACTTTCTGTTCATTCAAATCCACACCTTTCCCCCTCTACAATATTCAGGTTAAGATGCAGTTGAATTGGGACTTGATTTGGCAGGAGAGTCCATAGGTAATGGGTACTGTTTAACTTTTGGCCCATGGTAACCAACCTTTGCATATCCCCAGCTAATTTCACATCGGCAAGAGCCGCCTGTGCGTCTCCCTATTGCTGACGCCACTTGGACAGCACTTTACCCTTCAGGTTCTGGGAGCACAGGTGTGGGAATAAAAGTAAAGCCAAAAAACTAACAATGTTGAACCCCTAAAACAGGGGTTTCTGGGCTCTCAAGCCCTCAACTGAAGACAGTGAAAATAATGAGAAGCAGCTGTATCTTTTCCCATCATTTTAGGTTTTAGAAAGGAGGTGATTGTAAGCCATGTTTTTTTTTTTGTAAGTCACTGGCTTATTAGAAACGACCTTTAAATGGTTTGTCATGTCATAGTTGAATGTGAAATGTGAATTGCATTTAAAATTTCTCATCACACCTGAAGAAAACAATTTTGCCCAGAGGCATCCATCTGCAAGCTTAGCAAACCAGGCACCAGCTACATTTCCTAACAGACTGAGAGATAGACACCCCAGAAAACAAGGGCACTCTGGCAGAAGTGCTAATTTTCATTAAGTCAACTGTGAATGATAAAAATTCCTTTGTGAGCCCCTGTGGCCCATTTATCTACAAGAGAAGCCCAGTCTAACGTTTTCTTTTCTTAAGTGACCAACAGGCTGGAAGAGTTGAAAACGTAGGAATCAGCTCTCTTCTCAAAGGTCTGCTGGGTTCTAGCTATTAAAGCTACAACATCTAGCAGATTAGACATTATTTTGCATACTGAACTCAAGCTTTGCATTACATATTTGCAGCACTGACAATTACATATAGAAGATAAAGCCCCCAAACAAACAAACAAAAAAATTCTTTGCCGCCATCTGATAAAAATGAAAGGAATCCTACTCCAGTATTTGCTATGATCTGCATGTTGTTGGGATCTTGTACAGTTACTATGGAAATGCCAGGTCTAAAAAAAAAAAAAAGCTGTGGTTTCTGTTAGTACTGCAAAAATGACCCCACTTAGCACTGTGAATTGATTGAACCCTGCCCTATAATTTGGTAGAAGGTGCACAGGTCTCCAATCTCTTTCACTGCTCTTCTTTTGAAAAGAAGTTGGCCCAAATAGCTTATGCTAGAGAGTATTAAAGTAATACAGTGGTCTAGCTAAAAGCTGGAGCATATATTTAAGGCAGCATATTTCTTTAGAATTATAATATCAAGTGATGACTCATTTATATTTAAAGGAAGCTTAGGAATGAGAAATGGTTAGCCAGCCTCAACGGGTAGTGTGTCATGTAATTTTATTTCTCAATGAGAAATGGCCATTTGTTATCCATTGCAAAGTTATTCTGACATGTCAAAGTAAGCAGAGAAAAAAATGTTTACAGTCTGGGTCACATTTGCATTGGCTAGGAAATCACAGGAGCAAAATAGATGAGCTGTTATCTGATTTGATATTTGCATCATTTGAAATATGTCTAAACTCATTACTGTTCTTACTACACATTTCATCAAAGGAATTGACACGGAAATTATACACCACGGTGATTTGAATATTAGAGCGTTGAGATTCATGCCTCCCTATTTGTTGATGGGAGGAGAGCTGTCAGGGAGGCGAAGAACCCTTCCTGGGAAGAGGGGAGAAATGTTTTGAGATGCATTGTTTGCTTCCACACCCGGATCACACAACAGCCTTCCTACTTTAAAGATGTGATTCTGCCCTGACTGGTTTGGCTCAGTGGATAAAGTGTCAGCCTGTGGACTGAAGGCTCCTGGGTTCGATTTTGGTCAAGGGCACATGCCCAGGTTGCGGGCTCAATCCCCAGTGTGGGGCATGCAGGAGGCAGCCAATGAATGATTCTCTCATCATTGATGTTTCTATCTCTCTCCCTCTCCCTTCCTCTCTGAAATCAATAAATATATATTTTAAAAAAGATGTGATCCTTTTCTACCCTTCATTTCATTACAAGCCCCACGCCCCACCCTTGTCCTCTGTCCCATCTCTCCCCACTCAACAAAGGCCTATTCAAATTCTACCCCTTCTATAATCCCAGATCAGATCGCAAAATTTTGGTGAAGCTGTCTCAGCTAGTCCAGCTAGCATCATTAAAATTTCTACAAATAAATGTTTCTTCCAAACCACCAAGCCACTTATATTCTATGGCATTCGTTGAATTTTCCCCTAGTGAATCCAATAGCCTCTTTTTAGTTTTCAGTCCATCAGTATTTAGCACCATTCACCACACATCTCTGCCCATGTTGTGATTCTGTCCTCTCTTGGTTGCCCCTTACCTCTCTTAATGCTCCTTCTCAGCCCCCCTGCTGTCTTCCCTTTACACATTTGTTCATTTCTCATTAAACAAACATTTATGGGGCACTTACCAAGTGCTGAGGATCTGCAGATACTAGTATAATGATGAACAAAATGTGTTCCCCTCCACCAATAAGTTATAGGCTAGCCCTGACTCAGTGGTTAGAGCATTGGCCTGTGTCCCTAAGTGTCCTGGGTTTGACTTCTGGTCAAGGGCACATACCTGGGTTGCAGGATCGATCCCCAACCCCGGTTGGGGTGTGTGCAGGAGGCAACCACTCGATGTGTCTCTCTCACATCTATTTCTCTCTCTCTCTCTCTTTCTCTCCCATTCCCTCCTTCCCTTTCACTCTCTCTAAAAAAAATTAATGGAAAAAATATCCTCGGGTGAAGTAACAAAAAAGAAGTTTATAGGCTAATGAAGAAGAAAGGTCAGCAAACCAGCAACTGTAGTTTGATGATTCCTTTTGTAAACAGGTGTAAAGTCCACTGCTTATGAGAGCATAGAAGAAGAGCTTCTAAAATCCAGGCGGGAGAAGGAATCAAGGAAGGCTTCCTAGAGAGGGTGACCTTGAACTGAGTCCTGACGAAGGGGTAAAGCTTATTCAGATGAAGGAGAGAGTGCGTTTTTCAGGCAGAAGGAGCAGCATGTGACATGGCGTAGATCTTCAAAATAGCATGTCTGGGGAGGTAGGAGTGTGTGGATTGGGAGGCAGTGTGATATAGAGGGGAAGGTTATAGATCCTGAAGTGGGATGTGGGATTGTCTCTTGACCATGTGACCATGGACCAAATTACTTACTTTCTGAAAGCCTCAGTTTTGTTACCTATACATAGTATCTAGCTTGTGGTGTCTTGGGGGGGTAGTTTAATGACAAACAGCAAAGGCTCATTTATCATGCATAACATAGTAGACACCCAGTAAATTGAAACTAGGGTTATTATGGTGATGATGACGTGATGGTTAATTTCATGTGTCAGCTTGGCTGGGCCACAGTGCCCCAATATTTGGTCAAACATTATTATACCTTTCTGTGCAGGTAATTTTAGATGAGATTCACATTTAAATTGGTGGACTGAGTAAAGCAGATTATCCTCCATAATGTGGGTGGGCCTCATCCAATCAGTTGAAGGCTTTAAGAAAATAAAGACTGACCTCCCCTGAGCAAGAAGGAATTCTGCCAGCATACTACTTCTGGACTTGAACTGAAACTCATCTCACTAAAAATAAACTCCATTCTTATAGTTGTTCAGGTCCCAAACCTTGATGTCCTTCTGGAACCCTTTTTCTCTCAGTTTACATCTGATTCATTGGCAAGTCATGTTAGCCCTTCATTCAAAACACATCCAGAATTCACTTTTCACCACCTCCACCACTATCCTCACAGTCAAAACTACCTGATTATTGGAATGTCTTCCAAAATGATCTTTCCTCACCCCCTCTAAGAAGCCACAGAGATCCTGCCTTTCTCGGCTCAAAACCCTCCATGGCATCTTTGAGAACAAAAGGACCGAAGTCCTTTTCTGGCCCATAAAGTCCTACCTAGTCTGACCCCCTTCCCTTTAGCCTCATCTCCTGTTACCCTCCTTTTGTTCATCTCAGCCACTCTGTTCTCCATGTTGTTCCCCGAACTCACCACGCTGCAAATGTCTGAGAGCCCTTCTGCTTGCAATTCCCTCTCCTCCCTTCCCCCCCCTCCCCCCAATTTCCACATGGCTCTTCCCTACTCTCCTTCAGATCTTGGCTCAAGGCCTTCTCTGAAAATTGTCTAAAATTGCAACCCCCTTCTCTCAATACTCTCTCCACACACAGTTCCTATCTTTCCTTTATGCTTTATTTTTCTCCTTAGCACTTATTACCATCTCACCTCCTAGATTTGCCTTATTGCCTTCTTTATTCTCTCCTTACTAGAATTAGGCTGCATGAGAGCGGGGGTTATACTGTTTTTTGTTCAGTGCTGCATTCCCCAGTGCCTAGAACAGAGCCTGGCACATAGTAGTAGTTCAATAAATATCTGTCAAATGGTCAAATGCTCAAGATGATGATAATGAGGAGGGAAAAGAAGAGGAGGAGGAATTCCTAAAATGGAGGCCAGAGAGCTCTTGTGATATGTAATTGTGATATGGGAACATGTCTGTCTCTCAGACCTCCCACTTCCAGAAAATTCAATGCTTTGATGTTGGGCCACCCTCCCCAGCCATTTCCACTAACAATGTTGACTAATCCCTGGATCTTACTTCTGGAGAGTCTGATTAAGCAGGTTTGGAGTTGGTCTGTAACTCTCCATTTAAAAAATGACACTGATGCAGGTGGTCCTTGGACCATACCTTGGGAAACATTGACTAGGACTGAGTCCCAAATTTTCTAAGCCATGTCTGGCTCACAGATGTATCTTATTTGGTCCAGAAAGTGTTGGCTCACAAAATGCTTATGAAAAAGCACATTACTTACCAACATTTAAAAATGAAAATATCTTCTATAGCATCCTTTTTCCAGGTTTCTATTTTAATTTGATGACTTGGCAACACAGGACATATATTCCAATATAGCAATAATGGGCTAAAAGTGGGTGGCAGTTGCAGATTTCTTTTAAAAGGGACATGTAAACTTCAGGTTCTTATTATGCCTTAAACACAGCGTTCATCTACATCACTCACAAAGCCCCAGAAGGCACTTGAGTCTGGGACCCTTTGCCTGACCAAACCAAGCCCAGGATGGGAGTGGTATCATTAAGTTGACCCAACTCTATATACGTCCTAAAATTCAAAAAGGCTGTTGGCCACTGCCTAAAGCCAGGAATCCCAGAACAGGAAACACAAAGACCAATTCTGTGGGGGAGATGAAGGAAATGGCCTTTTTATTATTTTGCCGATGATTCTGTTCTAGAGGGAAAATAAACCCACTGGGTAATTTCTATACCAAACTTTTAATACATTAGTCAGTAGTTTTATTGGTAAGGAGCAATTCCAGTGGTTTTACATGAAGATGTAAAAGATATACATAAAGATGCACACTGATTTTTTAGCCATTCATCCATAAGAAATGAGTGATCAGTTCTTGGCTCCTCAGAAGGACCCTGCTTAGCTCATCAAAAGAAAGCCAGACACACTTTGAGATGGCACTCCAGAAGGAAGATTCTGAGTGGGGCAGGCACCTGCTCTGAGGTATCACAGCTCTCCCCCAGGACACTCTCTTATGGTCAGCTTGGAAGTACAGTTTTGGTTATGATCTGGGCTGGGCTACTCAAATATAATCCAAACCTGTCTTAAGTAAACTTGTCCTAATTGCCTCAAGGGTGGATTAAAAGAAAACAGGCAACCACACATTGGAGAGCCCAATATAAACACACATACGCTTGGCCTGGGAGTCCTAGCTCTGAGGGAGCGGCAGTCCCATGGCAGTAGGAGCCACAGCTGTGATACTGAAGGATCTTTATTGGCAGAACTGGTGGCTCACCAATCGGGCTGGCAGGTGGTCTGGTAAAATGTGCCTTTAAAGTCTACAGTAAACCAAGATAATGGGCTCTCGAGGGGCACACTGGGGCATTTGAGACCATGCTAAAAGAAAGGACACTGCAGCTTGCAGTGACTAAAATTAATGGAGACTTAAAGATATTATCCATTGTCATTGCTACCCCTGGCCTTGATCATCTATCCCCAGCTTCTACGGCCTAGGAAGCAGTGGCTATAGACAGTAGAGCCAGCCTTAAATGTGAGTTCAACTATTACTCTTTCTCTATTGAAAGGTAATAACCCTGAAGATCCCTGTTCCTTCATTTTTGCAAGAGTTTTAAAACGGTATTGGTCCATGTCAAACCCACTGTATTAGAATGGTTACTTACATTTCACCATCCACAAGCCTGTTGTAGGACTCCCTGAGACTACTGAGTGCATTAGATGGTCCTCGGCCATCACTAGCAACCCCTCCCCAGTCAACCCATTTGTAAATGTATGCCATTTTCATATTGTTATTGGTCCTGAGAGGAACTCAACAAAGGAGAGTAGACCAATGGGAAGAAAGACCCCCCATTTCTGTAAAATCACCTGAGGATGAACGACTCATTTCATGTTTCTATACGGAAGAGCAGCATATTGGAAAGAGCACAGGCTTTGAGGTTTAAAGAAATCAGGTTAAGATTCAACCTCCGCCACTTTCTAGAAGTATAGCCTCTAGCACTTTATCTGCTCTCTTGAGCTTCTATTTCCTTATCTGTAAAATGGGGCTAATCATGCACCCTCCATAGGGGGTGGGCTCAAATGAAAAATAACATGTGTAAGGGATCTAGGCCACTGCCTGACTCACCAAGGCTCCAGTAAAGGTCACTATGGTTGTTAACATACAAAAAATATCCCAGGCAATCAGAGAGCCATAGAATTGAAAAGGATGCCAAGTTCTCTAACACTACTCTCTTTAAGAAGCAAAAGTGTTTCAGATAAGGGAATATCCAACCTTTGCTTCAAACTGTCACTTGCATTAATTAACATTAATAATATCACTGAACACTGTCCTGACTATGGGTTAAGCTCTGGTATTTAATGCTTACTCTGAATATAAGACATGGGTAATATTATAGTCGTCCTGCTTTATAACTGAGGTCTTGGAGGCTTAGGAAAGTCCTATGACTTGCCCAAGGTCACACTGCTGTCCTTGATCCTTCATTACAATTCTAGGTTTTCTCCCATGTTCAGACTACCAAGGTCAGTTTGCCACCCACACAGGTCCTTCCTTTTTTTGTCTTTCTGAATAAAAACCAGGCCAATGGAACACACGCATCTTCCGGGCATACAAAGCCCTGTTGACACCAGAGCCACAGAAAAATAACCACACCTTCTGTTTTATAACCTCTTCTCATTCTAGCTCTGCCCCACCACATTCAAAGGCTAAAACCATTTTAAATGCTGTTGGCTTTTTCTGTGATGATGTGGAATAGGGCACCATTCCCAAAATCTCTGCCTTAGCCATTCTGGTTTAAGGTTCCACTTCATCATTTTACAAGTTGAGGGGCTACATGACTGTATTCAATTGGGTTATTCCAATGTAGGACTAGTGGTGATGCTATTACAGGTGTGGCTATGAAAAGCTTTTGGGGTGGAGTCTGGTTGAAGGGATTCTAGGGGTCCCATCAGTCTAGAAGGAGGTAGCAACATTTGTTTGAGGATCTGTTGCTGGTGCACAGGCAGAGTCTGGGGGTGGAGGGCAGGCAGCTTTTCCGTAGGGACCTTCTGTGCCTTCAACTTCAGGAGTTCAGATCACCAACAAGGACAGTGGTCTGGCTCTTGGGGGAAGGCTGTCTCCCTTATAATAATAATATGTCCTCTATTGATCCATATTGGGATCAATGACTAGGAGGAGCTAAGGAAGGGGAAGAGAGGTGAAGACAAGGACAATCAATGGTCTTACCATCAGTGGCAGAAAAAAATAAAGGAACAGATTTGGGGTGACAAGCAGAGAAGGAGATGACTTTCAGGTCAGATGGCCAGTTTTAAATGAGAAGTTAACTACAAAAATATGACACAAAACTCCATAGTAAGTTGTGGATTGGAGAAGTGGACAGATCCATCCAGAAAAAGTTTATAGTGTTTATAATTGTGGGGTGGGGATTATGGATGGTTTTATTTCTTCCTTTTTGTTGATCATTGTTTTATTATTTCACTTTCTTATTCCGGTTTGTTAAGAGTTTACCTAAATATGTTTCGGTCTGCTGCATCTCACAATTAATTATCGTTTTCTCTTGCGGGGCTGATTAAAATATGTAGGTCAGTTGAAACTTGAGGAGACATTTTCTTATCTGAGGCTTGCTTAACTCTGTTTATCTACATCATCCAACAACTAAAAAACTTTATTTTTACTTAAATTTTGAAAATTAAAATATAGTTGACATATAATAAGTATTAGTTTCAGATATTCAACATAGTGCATTGACATTTATATACCTTACAAAGTGACCACCATGATAAAGCTAGTAACCATCTGTCACTGAACAATGTTATTATATTATTGACTGTATTCCCTATGCTGTATGGCTCTCTTAATGAATCTTCACAGCCCTTGTTTTGGGTGCTTTCTCAGCTCTCCCAGATATCAGGTAGGAAATGGAGATTTACACTAATTAGTTCTCTGAATGAACAATGCCCCACTTTCTTTTCTTATATAAACACCATAGATAATAAAATCCTACTAAACTTCAGTAGCTATTGCAAAACTTATAACGATATTATAAGAAAAACTTTGCTGGTGAAATGTATCTAGCACCAACCTTGTGTTTGGTATTTTTTTCTTTCTTTGTCTCTCCTACCTGCTTTTGGGCTTAGAAATAGTGTCACCAGGGCTTGTGGCCAACCGTTTGCTGCTCAGCAGGATAAAAAGGCCTGGGGAAAATGCTGTTTGACATTAAAGAATATTTAAAGTTTATTATCTCTGAATGTGCTTTTGTGTACCGAGCAATTATCCTACACCCGCTGCCTCTCTTTTTGCTTGAATTATATCTTGGCTCCAATTTGTCTGATATTTATCTACATTAAGTCTCCCTCTCTCTTTCTCTCATTCCCACTCTTGTTTCTTCCCTAAGTAAAATATCTGAAGAAAACAGAGGTGAAGAATGGGGATGGGAAGAGGGTGTCTGGAGACTTTTCTGTAAGATGACTATAATCTGAGGAACAGATGTGGGGGAACATTCTGCTACTTTCTGTTCAATCTAAAATTTGGTTTGGAATCCATGTGATTTCCGTTTTTAAAGAATGAAGTCCTAATGCAGTCACCAGCCACATTTTATAGTGAACTCTCCGTAATACAGATCAGGAGTGACCAGAATTCAAAGGGCAAAGTAGTAGGTTTGGCTGTTTGCTTCCTCTTGGTCTGCCCTTCCTACCTCATCTTTCTTTCCCGAGGGTACTCCTGCCCTCATCAAGACCCATCTCCTGGAAGGAACTGCTATCAGGCATTCATATTACGTGAATGAAAGACTGTTAGCATTTGGGACCTTATGTCACATTTTGTATCAAAAGCTAGGACTCTGAGAAAGCACCTAGGAAAAGGTCAGAGTTGAGTGCAATGCTTAACTCCTCAAAACCTCGTGTCTGTGAAAGCAGCATCTGTCAGAGGCTCCCAGGGAGCGCTGGTAGGTTCTGATCAAGTGTGGGTAAGTTAGGCTATCACCTACTCTCCTATGTTCCCTATACAGAAGGAAGTACATATCAAGTAAAGGATACATGTTTGTTAACTTATGTTTCCTAATCACAAGCCAAGTATAAGAGCAAGAATTAAAGGAAATGTAAACCTTTTGTACAACTAGAGTTTTTTTGTTTCTTTTATTTTTCTACTTCAAAGTGATAAGCAACACCAAGTAAGTATTTTTTTATACCTAGAGCTCTATCTGTGTATTTTTCATATCTATAACTCTATCTGTGTATTTTTGTCAGGAAAAATTATAATTAATACGTTTCCCTTTTCCCCTTACCTGCTAAAGAAATTTTATTTGCCCGTTCCATCTCTCTCTTTCCATCTCATCAGGCCTCTAGGTCTCTAATAAAAATTCTCTTTGAGTGCTAGGTCTATGGACCTTTGCAATAATGAAAGGAACTGCATCAGAAAAGGCCATTTTCACTTTCAAGGGTAATAATTTCAAGAAAAATGATCAAGACCAAAGAAAGGAGAAATGAGGACATCTGGGGGGAAAGGGAGAATAGTGAGGGGTTAAGAAAAAGGCTTGAAAGCACAGAATTGAGAAATATAACTTTAAGAAGTAAATTTGGGTAATATATTAATGTCCTTTCAGAGAATGGAATAAAGATTGTGATTCATTTTGGTAGCTAGGGTGTTTTCCTTTGACAGAATAGTAATAGGAAAGAGCCATGATAAATCTTCCTAAATATAGTTAGAACTTCACAGATGCATTTATATATGCTCTGTATTCCATGTAATCTGAGATGACAATCTAATCTGTGATTATTGATTTTAAATACACCATTATTTCATATACCTACCTTTAAGAGAGAACACTTCCAATTACTACTTTAGCAAGTCATCAATTATAAGATGCATCTTTTTCAGAGATGTTAAATGTGAAAAGTATATATACACTAATAAAAGTCAAACATGCAAATTGACCGTACCTTCACTATGCCTTAAGCCATGCCCACCAGCCAATCAGAGCAACTATATGCAAATTAACCCAACCAAGATGGCGGCTGGAAGCCACAGAGCTGGAGCAAGCAGGAGGCTTGGTTGCCCCAATGATGGAGGAAGGCAAGCTTCCCAGCTGCCACGGCTGGCTCTGAGCTGCACTCAAAGCAACAAAGTTTCAATAATAGAAGGTAAATAAATCCCAGAATAAAAAAAATAAAAAGGAAAAAAGGAAAGTCTGGGAGCTTCCATCGCCAGGGGGTGGGGGGGCTTGGTCAGCCTGAAAACGGCCCTCAGCCCCTCACCCAGACTGGCCAGGCACCCCAGTGGGGACCCCCCATTAAAGGGGATGTGGCCAGTCTGAAAACAGCCCTCAGCCCCTCA
>NW_006299714.1:1463283-1481220 GCF_000327345.1 Myotis davidii
GGAAGACGCTCAATGCAGGAGCTGCCCTCTAGTGGTCAGTGCACTCCCACAGGGGGAGCTCTGCTCAGCACAAGCCAGGCTGATGGCTGCCAGTACAATGGTGGTGGTGGGAGCCTCTCCTGCCTCCTCAGCAGTGCTAAGGATGTCTGACTGCAGCTTAGGCCTGCTCCCCGCTGGCAAGTGGACATCCCCCGAAAGCTCCTGGACTGCCAGAGGGATATCTGACTGCCAGCTTAGGCCCAATCCCGCAGGGAGCAGGCCTAACCCAGCAGATGGTCATTCTCCATGGGGTCCCAGACTGCGAGAGAGCATAGACTGGGCTGAGGGACCCCCACTCCCCCAAGTGCACAAATTTTTGTGCACTGGGCCTCTAGTGTATCAATAAAAGCATATGTAATATTCTAGAATAAAATACACCAAAGTAGTAAGAGTGCTTATCGCTAGACTTCGACATTGTAAACTCCCTTTGTTTTCTTTATACTTTCGTGTGTTTTTAAAGTGTTTTACTCTGATCATGAACTACCCTCCTAATTAGAACTCAAAACATGGTTCAGATGTAGTTTTGCCAGAAATTCACAAAGAATAAAGCTCTTTGCTTCTGGGATTTTCTGTTCTCATTGGCAAAATCCTACAACTGCTACCACTGTCAGATAATTCTGTTCCAAGGTACAACACAAGAGATTTGAAGTTATGGTTACAATATGTTTTCTGAATTTCCCAGGGCCTAGTGGGTGTCCCTGCCAATAAAACAAACATAACTTAGCATACATTATTTGTGTGCATCTATAAATGTAGGCACATCCATTTACAAAATGTAATAGTGGGTCAATTTCTAAACAGTGCAGTGCACAATTTCTTTTCAATGACCAGTAAAATGGTAATTTATCAATATTCCTCAGGCTTCAGGCCTCTCTGCTTCTCATGCTTTCTTTAGCTCATCTAATGGCCCTACGGATTCAAGGCTTGACAATTCTGCCATGTAACCTGAAGGTTTAACTCCAGCCCCCATCCACACTGATGGATTCTTCTGGAAGACCAGGATGGGGGGTGGGGTTAAAGGGTAAAGGTGCTGTCCACAGCTATCCCTTAGTGAATAGCCCAGTAGAAGACAGAAACTTACTCAGAAAAAGCTTTTGTTTCCTATGCAGGATTTCCAGCTTGAGCCAAGCTGTTTGCCTGAGCATACAGATGAATTTGAGTCAAAAGGGTAGCCTGTGAGGGAGAAGGAAAGCGATTGCATTTCTAAAAAACTTTCCCCCAAATCATCATCTTTTAATGATTTTAACAAGATTATCATCAAAATAGCTCTAGAAAAAGTTATTCAAAATATGCAATAAAAATTAATAGTCAGACAGTGAGATATGCAGTTAGAGGGTGGTGGCTGTTTTATGTGCTTGCTCCTGACCGAAAGTGCTCTCACTCCCAGGACTGTCAGAACTTTGCTTTGCTTATGGTCTGAGCATGTCTGGAGGGCCTGGAAGCTGCTCCCCTGGGGGCCATGTAGGAAAGACTCACCCATCTGGAAGAGGGAGGCGGGTTCATACTAGTAAGTTCAAGACAAGAAAAATAGGTTGGGGTTAGAGGGTAGAGGTAATTCTGAGTACAGTGCAGTGTCTGCCTCTCAATATGTCCTCTGGTCATCCCTTGCAGAATCATGGATTGTTTCTAGAAAAAGAGTGCTTCAGTAAGACCAGGGAAATGGAAGTCAATGCTGTGCAGCAGAGTGTGCACAAGTGGGGATGAAGGGGACCTTCCTGACGTGAGGAGGCCTTTGGAACAAGGAACAGACGAGCTTATATTTTGACTGCAGGGGAGAAGCCAGGGAGTTGAGCGTTGGGGCAGCTGCCATGCAAGCTCCGCCAGACAAAAGAGTTTATCTCAATAAGTTGACAGCAACAGAGAGGACAGAACTTAAATTGTAGCCTAGAGGGTAGGCTAGTGAACACATAATACACTCCCTCAGCAAGCTGAGAGAGGTGGTCAGGGCAGGCTAGCACTGCATAAATACCAGTGAGGAGAGAACTGGAGAATACTGTTTGCTACTCTTTTAATGATGCTGTTGTGATATATTGAATTTTGGTTACACACTTGCAGTGCTCCCCTAAATTTCACACAAAATGACCCCTGACCTTGCACTTAATCACTGAGGCTAGAAACTGTACCTGTCCAGGGACCCTGTCCTGGAGTGGTATTCTGTGTCAGAAATGAGACTCATTGTTGGGCACTGCCTCTCTGTAATACATGAGGCTGCGGGGCTTCAAGACTCTAAACTCGGCATGTATAATTAAGGTGCTCAAGATTTCCATGGGTCCCCGGCCTTCAGAAAGAATCATTTCCCCAAACCAGTATTCTAAGTTCCCATCTGGTGAGCCAGGGGAAATCCTCTTTTCCCCTCCTAGTGGTTTTCTATTTCCAAGCATTTCCTGGGAATTTCTAAGGAACACTTAAATACTCTGAAATCTGGCTCTAATTGTCACCTGAGAAGGGAGCTATAATGCGGAAATGAAAGCTTAGACCTGGATATAGACATCACTCTTTCTAGAGCCCTTGGAAATAGCCCTCCACGGGGTTATTTTCTTGACATTGGCCGGCCACCAGGTTTCAAGCTAAGCCTACCTTCTCTCAGAACAATGCCTTTGATCAGAAGTTCCCAATATCAGGCTCAACAGCTCAGAGCGCCAGCTCAGAGTGCCAGGGAGGAGTATGTCATTCCCTCCTCAGGACTAAGGCCCGGGCCATTTTCTCTCTTCAGATGCCTGACAGGGAAGACACAGATATTCTTTAGGGGAATGTCCACTTGTTTGTAGGATGTGGTCTGTTCCCCAAGCCATGGGATAAGGCAAGCAAAATACTGGACAAGAGCGATAGTGAGAAGTATGCCATTCTTGAAAGGTTTTAGACTAACAGAAGGTGGGAGCTGGCAAATCCTACTCAGGCTGTCCTATGATCCAGCCCCCAGCATGAAGTAAGGACACGCCAGATCTGGTGCCTCATCTTTCCTGGCATCAACTGGTCTCAGTTTCCAATTCTTATAGGTTGTCCTACACACACACACACACACACACACACACACACACACACACACCTCACAAAGACAACATTAATACATTTTTTAATAAATAGGGATATCTAGATAAAAACAAAAAAGTCTTAATCTGTAAAAGTACAATTATAATTTATATTATGAATTGCTAGTCAGAAGTGTATCTGCATAGCTACAAGCACCTGCCCAATGCTCTTTCCCAGAGACAAATTCTGTTTTTCACTACAGAATTTTAAAAAAAATGCACTCAAAATAGCAGTTTCTAGCTTTGATCATTTAAATTTTTATCCTCCACTGACACCTTCTTTAAAAATATATAAATTAATAAATACATCAGATAAGACCTACAGAGGCTATTCAGTTTCAAACAACTCGAAGGCATATTTGAATGGTTCTGGCTAAGGATCCTCCACTAAGATGAATGTTTGGATAAAAGTGGTGCTTCTCTGGCCTGCTTCATCTCCATAACATTCTGAGTTAGGATCCAGGAGGAGGAAAGGAATAAGCACGTGATTTCATTCTGGAATAACTTTCTCAGAAGGCAGCAGAACTCTGTGAACTAACAAATATTTCTATAGCCACTACTTTTACATTTACAATGAGCTTTCTTCTTGTCTTTGGAATGTTTCTTTGGGGAAAAATATTTTAAATCCTCCTGAATCGTTTTATTATTTCCATTCGTCGCCTCACCTTTTGAATCTCTACTTTGGGGCTTATCTTTGAGATTGTATTTTTCTGTTTGATTACCCACAGTTCCAATACAGTAAAAAGTTTATCCAGACAGAACTAGTCAAAACTATGGAAATGGCTATGTAAGTGCAGTTCTCTAATTTAACGCTCGTCAGGTCATGAAGGGAACTTCCGATGTTATGCTACCCAGAACCCTCATGGCCTTGGAGATAAAGTCTCTGCATCTTATTTTTATTCACACTCCTAACTTTTACTCTGTTTCCATTTTTGTTCTCCCAGTTCTCTTCATTTCTCGGGTTTTTGCCTACCACTTACACAATGATATATATACCCTAGACCAGTGGTCGGCAAACTCATTAGTCAACAGAGCCAAATATCAACAGTACAAGGATTGAAATTTCTTTTGAGAGCCAAATTTTTTAAACTTAAACTGTATACGTAGGTACATTGTTATTAACTTAATTAGGGTACTCCTAAGCTGGCCTTTGCTAAAAACGTTTTCAATCTGAGGGGTTGATCTCAGTGAACGTACCCCCACTTCTTCTAACGCCACTTCTTCAAAATAGACTCGCCCAGGCCGAAAACCGACTTCTGTGCATGGACCATGAAGTTTCAATCGCACTGTACGTGCGCGCCCACACGTGGTATTTTGTGGAAGAGTCACACTCAAGGGGCCAAAGAGCCGCATGTGGCTCTCAAGCCATGGTTTGCCGACCACTGTCCTAGACAATTATATATATCCTAGACATTATCTCCCAGATAATTATATACCTGCCCAATTTTACTAAATTAAGTATATATGTATAATTTTGCTCATTTCCCCCTTCCCTAAGAAATTACATTAGTTTAGTATTTTTCTTCTTTCTCCTTTATCTGGTAAAGACCTGAAAGGGACAAAAGAGGAGCCATATGAATGTGTATCTGGTGAGAAAACTTTCCAGAAGAGGAATCAGCAAGTTCACATCCTTGAAGAGGAGCATGGCATGACTGGCAGGGATTGAGCAAGGACAAAAGGGTGGGAAAGATGAAGTCGGAGACCTTGCAAACATGTAAGGGCTTTGGCTTTCACTCTGAGTGAGATGTAAAGCCATTGGAGGATGCTGATCAGCTTCAACATTCAATTTTAAGAGGCCCGCACAGGTAGCCATGTCTGATCAACAAAGATGGAAAGGTACAAGAGTGGAACCACACCTTCATTGGAAGTGATCCCAGCAAAGGAATGTGTTTGCCTGGGTGTCAGTACATTTAATTTTAAGATGTTGAGTGCACCAGACTGGCTGGAAGGGTAATAATGTTTTGAAGGAGCAAAATATATCGAGATTTGTTAGAAGGAATAAAATAAGTTAATTAGCAAATCTAGAGAAAAGTGTACAGTCCCTGAGTCCTTGGGGAGAAACGGATAATATGGGGAGAGGGATTCTGCTGAATGTTTACTTCTTGCCACCACAAGAGTGACATGAACTAGACCACTCTTGCAGCCTGACCAGATGGAGGAAACGGTTGGCTGACTGCGCAAGTGCCACTCCTGGTTGTCTTGGTTACGAGCATATCATCCAAATGAAGGGAATGGTAATTAGCAGTGGAGCAACAGGTGACTTAGCTAGCATTACCTTGGAGGAAGGTGCTGTGGCAGGAAATAAAGGAGGACAGGGGACAAGGAATTCACTGTAAATAATAAGCGCCATGTTGAGGCCGCCTGTCCAAGAATCTCTCAGTGTGACAGGACTTTTCATATCTCCCATGAACCTTATTCAGCCTCAGTGTAGAAAACCTGCCACCTTACCACCTGTGTCCCGTCTGATGCTGAACAGAAAGGCGCTCTAGGGAGAACAAGATGTGGGTAAACAAATCGTCTTTACAAATCTTCCTTCTTCTTAGAAAATGAAAGAGAACATTCTGATACGCACACAAGCATTTTAGCATTAATTTCCTTGTAAATCTCTGTGGGTACATATTCCCAGACATCAGCTAAGCATTATTTTAATAGAAAAAATTAAATGGAAAATAAATCATTTAATAGAATTTATGCTCATGGTTCTAACTGTATAAACCTTCATAATAAATTCATATCTCCCAAGTAATATAGGTAAATTTTAAGGACTGAGAATAATACTCTCATTATAAGGATTTGGTGGGTTGATCTGAAACAACTCAGAACTTCTTTGGAAGTCTGGCCATGAAATTAACTCCCTCTTCCTTGTCTGGAGGGCTTCCCTGGGTTAGTGAAACCCCAGGAAGAAGCCTGCACACTTACTGTGATGGTCATGGCACAGCTTCCCCCAATTTGGAGCTATCAAAAGCCACGAAGAGTAACAGTATAACAGCTGCGGCTCCTCCTGAAAACATTCAGAGCCAATTTGATTTTTATTCTTCTTCCTGGCACAAAGATACTTTGGAAGCTATAATTTGGACATTCCAATATCGGATTTACAGGAATCTTAAAATGCTTTGTGGGTTGGATTGAGGAAATAAAGGAAACAAGAAACCGTATTTCTGCTTCTAAAGCTGATCTTGTGCCACCTGGATAGAGCATCTGTGAGAGGGAAATGATGCACAGTGTAGATTTGGGCCAGCAAAATGGGAAAGTCGATTATTTTGTTCCATGTGGGTTCATCAGGGGAGGAAGAAGATGATCTAGTTAAGGAGCATCAGGAGGGAATGCCAGGTCTGAAACAGTCACTCACAAGTGGTGACCATATTGGTCCTGCACTACAGCAAGGGCGGAAGTTCAGTTATTAGCACAAGCAGGTGGCATTTTAATCTTTATTCCTGCCAAAAGAATAATCAACACTTAAAAGCTTTAAAATTGCCGAAACCGGTTTGGCTCAGTGGATAGAGCGTCGGCCTGCAGACTGAGGGGTCCCGGGTTCGATTCCGGTCAGGGGCATGTACCTGGGTTGCGGGTGCATCCCCAGTGGGGGATGTGCAGGAGGCAGCTGATCGATGTCTCTCTCTCATCGATGTTTCTGACTCTCTATCTCTCTCCCTTCTTCTCTGTAAAAAATCAATAAAATATATTTTTTAAAAAAAAGAGCTTTAAAATTATTCATCTTCAGGTACTTGCCCAAACATCAGTTCCTTCTGTTAATGTTTGTGCCCATAGGAAGAAGTTCCTCATAGCTAAATAAAGCCCACAGGTAGATAATTACCACAGCATATTAGAGATGCTCTGTTTAAAGGAATCCTATATAATAAAAGGCTAATGTGCAAATCAATGGAATAGCAGAACAACTGGTCGCTATGATGCACACTGTCCACCAGGGGGCAGACGCTCAATGCTGAGCTGCGGTGACTTGGCAGCAGCGGTTGTCTGGGTGATGCACTTCAGAACCAGAGAGGAGGGAGCCCTATTCTTGGGTGCATCACCCAAGAACCACCCTCTAGCCATCCAAGATCCCTTGGGGGATGTCGGAGGGCTGGTTTTGTTGGAGGCCAGGCCAAGGGACCCCAGCTGCCAGAGGGATCCTGCTTACTCCGCAGATGCCCTTCAGGCCACGGCTCTGCCCCAGGGTGGTCAGCTGGGGAGGGACTGGTGGGAGGTTAGATCCAGCCCCTTTTGACCAGTTGTGTCCCACCATCCACCTTCTAATTAATTTCCTTTTAACATGCATGAATCCATGCACTGGGGCACTAGTGTTATTCATAATCCGCAAAATAGCCCTACCCAAAAGATCCTAGTATTCTCATTCTACAAATGAGGAAACACCTCAGGTAAAAAAAAAAAATCATCAAAAGGTTACCCAGCATATACAGAGCTGAATTAGGATTTGAACTCAGGTCTGTCTTGCTCTGATCCTGTGCTCTTTGTGTTTGTCAGGATACAGAGTGGCAACTCAGCTCTGGTTTGGTTAGCAGTTACTTTAACACCTTATTTTGAAAGCTAAGATGTTAACTCTTAGAAGAGGGTGATGTATGTTAAGACAGCTAATGCAAACTAGGTGAAAATATGACCTATAGGTGGGCAGAGCCCTGGTGTTTGGTGTGGCTAAAGTTGATAGGATGGAGCTGATCTAAAGGGTTTTCTTTATCTCAGCCTCAAGAGTTTAACCTGCAACTAAACAAAATAAGAGATTGCTTGGCAGGAACTCAAAATTTCCCCCTTCCAGATGTACTTACATTTTAACAGGCATTCACCAAGCTTGAAATACCTTCAGGACACAAACAGATGAATCACCTGTCAAAAAATTCAAGAACCTATGGTCAGCAGCTGGGGAAAATATTTTAGGAGAAAATATTTTTATTGAATCATACTGCTGACATATATAGGGAAATGTATAGTTTATTTCTATTAATAGTGGTTTGTTAAAAGGAAAAGGAGACATGAGAAACATCTCAGGATTAAATAGTTAGGCTTCAACCAAAGTAAAGATGTCAACCTCACAATTAAACATACATGTGTGCCACAGGAATCTGATGCCAGTGCCATGATCTAAACATGTCTATGATTTCTAAAATAAAGTACTAATTATGACTCAAATAGGGTTCAACACTGTAGAGCAGTGGTTCTCAACCTTGGCTGCACATTAGAATCACCTGGGAATCTTTTTAAAATCCTGATTTCTGGGCCTCATCCTCCGGAAATTCTGTTTCTTTGTTATGGGGTGGGGCCACAACATTAGTGAACTCTTTAATCTCTGCCACTCTCCATGGGCTGCTACCAATGAATCCTCTCTTGACCTTCTTTCTCGATATTTGTCTCTCCTTACATCTTTTCTCTCTGGGATTTCCTAATTGATACTCCTTTGCTCTCTGCTTAAAATCCCATTGAATTCTCCAAAAGATGATTACCATCTGTTGTGAAATGCCCCTGCTGGGAAGAGGTCTCAAGGTAGACCATGTCAAAGGCACAGGTCATAGGTAACTGTCTCTACTCAGATGTCAACCGCTGGTCAAATTGGATATGACCAGACTAGCTAGAACCCATGATAGCAAGTGGGTGACTTTTGGGTAAAGAATAACTAAAAAAGGGCTTATAAGAATGACAGGCACTTAGTGTGAACTATTAAATACATACTCCATGCAGACACAGCCTGTTCCACCTTCTTCATATTTGACTGCTGTTCAGCTGTCCTACTGAGCAGAACTGGGATGAGGGTGAGTCCAGAGAGACATGGGTGCAGAATTTTAGGAGGCACTCATACTCAGGGTCATACCAGGGTAGAATTGGCACCTAAGAGTGAATGCCTCCTTAAATTTTGTACTTTAGACACTTCATTTGCCTCACCCTACTCCTGGCCCTAGTACTGAGAGGCAGATCCCTTTGTTTTGATTTCCTTTTTACCTTCTATTACTTGAATTTTAGAGATGTGTCTACCACTAACACTGCTATTTTTAATATAAAAATCCAAAAGTTGTTAAAAAAAAAACCCAACAACAAACCTGTCCATAGGGTTGCATTTTATATGGAGAGGTAGCATTTAGTAAGTCTTCCTAAAAGAAGAAAAAAAAAATGATGACCAAACACAGGTTTTAGTTACCTTGAAAAGTGAAATAAAGTAACAATAAAAAACAGGTTGGGAATTTTCCCATCAATGCTGTTTCCTCCTGTATTGAAAGGAATATGGCAAATAGCCCATCTAGTTGTTTTCTGAGCTGAGCTCCAGTGAACTGCGCAGACTTGAACTCTCTCGCAGAGGTGAAGAAATATCATGTGGGTGAAGGGTCAAATATTCTTCACAGAACAGAAAAACAACGGTAATTTCTTCCCAATGGATTGCTTAAAATATGTGAATCATGCCCAGCCAGTGTGACTCAGTAGTTGAACATCGACCCAGGAACCAAGAGGTCACAGTTCGATTCCTGGTCAGGGCACATGCCTGGGTTATGGGCTTGATCCCCAGTAGAGGGCGTGTGAGAATCAGCCGATAGATGATGTTTCTCTCTCATTGATACTTCTATCTCTCTATCCTTTCTCTTCCTCTCTCTCTAAAAATCAATGGAAACATAAAGAAAGAAAATACTTGAATCATGTGGTCTGCCACTAGAATTATTTGCATCTAGGCCATAAGCTTTTGGCCATAACTGTTGAGTTCCTCCAATGATGAGCCATTATATGACAGCTTCAGGGCCACATCTCAAACATATTGGACTTGAAAGTAAACCAAATGGCAGTGATAGGGCAAGCACTACACACAAATGACAATTTTCTTCCCCAGTAAATTAAATGTGGATTCTAAAGCTTTCTTTGGCCAAATAAGACCTATAATGAATACACTGACCAGATCCAGATTCCTCTTTAGGCTTTCGTTCCTCTAGCAGGCTGGAGTGTTAGCTACTGAAGGCTCATGACTATGTCCCTATTTTGGGAATTGCCCTCAGCCTACTGAAACTGTGTTGCCCAAGTTTATGCCCCCTCCAAGGGAGCAGCCTGCATTCAATAGCTGGCCCATGCAGGGATACAAAAGCCTGAAACTCTTGCTTCTGCTACGGGCACCTCTAAAGGGTTATCCTATCTTTTGACTCTCAATAGCAGCGGTTCTCAACCTGTGGGTCATCAACCTGTGGGTCGCGACCCCTTTGGGGGTCGAACGACCCTTTCACAGGGGTCGCCTAAGACCATTGGAAAAAAACATATATAATTACATATTGTTTTTGTGATTAATCACTATGCTTTAGTTATGTTCAATTTGTAACAATGAAAATACATCCTGCATATCAGATATTTACATTACAATTCACAACAGTAGCAAAATTACAGTTATGAAGTAGCAAAGAAAATAATTTTATGGTTGGGGGTCACCACAACATGAGGAACTGTATTAAAGGGTCGCGGCATTAGGAAGGTTGAGAACCACTGCTCAATAGGATCCACTGGGGGTGTTGCAATTGCATCACAGTTCAACTTAATTCTCTGTCCAGACCTTCTGACCTTATGCCCTCAGAGGTATTGTTCCTGAATGTATTCCTCAAAAATATCTCTCACATGCAAAGCTCTGAATTTCAGTGTCTGTTTCCTGGGAACCCTGATCTGTGAAAGTTGGGACCAGAAGTGATCATGAGAAGTAGACTCTGAAATGAAATGTTGGAGTTGAATAACTCTCCTCCCCCCATAGCCACCCACCCCAGTTGAATACCAATGAAAATTTCAAGACTGGTAGTGGATGGAGGATGACTAATTCCTGACACACTATAGGAATGCAACTGTTGACATCTCATTGGTGGGGAACTGGAAGGTGATACTGGTAGAAGAAAATGTACTGAGAGGTGTAATATCTTATGTGTATAAGAGATTTGGAGCATGGTGTCTTTAGAACATTGCAGGACATTTAGCAGTATCTCTGGCTTCAACCTACTAGATACCAATAGCACTCCCTTACCCGCTTCTCTCCCCCACTCCCCATTGTGACAAACAAAAATGTTTCCATCATTGCTGTGTTCCCTGGGGGCAAACACCAACCTTCATTAGGAACCACTTATTCAGCTATATTCAGCTCTCAGGCCTTTGAGTAACACCAAGATATTGGAGTCTTCCCAGCTTATGTCCCAGACATCTTGAAGATGAGAAAAGCAACCCCCGCCCCCCCCCCCCCCCACTATGCCATGTCCAAATTTCTGTCTAGCAAAATCTGTAAACATACAAAATTTTTTATTGTTTTACAGCAGCATTTGGGGGGTGTTTTTTAATGTGGTAATAGATAACCAGAGCAAGGAAAAAATAGTAACTATAATGACTATGGAATTGAATGACTATAGCTGGAGGCAATCAATATATTGAAGAAGATAGTGAAAACAGGATGTTTTAATCACCAATTAAAAAGTGAGTGTGAAAGCCAGAGGTTCTCCTTGGCAGTACATAAAGAGACTCCCATCTCCCCAAAAGCCGAAGATCAGGTCCCAGAACTTAGAAAAGTTAGCAGAATTATAGAAGAGGCTACGTTCTCAAATTTGGCAAGTTTTCTATGCTAAAGACAGGGATATATTTGGAAAAGTGTGACTCTGAGATATGGCAAGGGGAAATCTGGTTTGATAACTCTCAGAAATCTTGCATCCCTAGATGCTCAACCCTCTGGGGCTGAAAAAGTAGTCCAATTTGCTCTGTTAGAGTTCTATTCTCTCCACTCTGCTTTGCCCTCACTTGTCTCCTTGGCCACCAGGTCAGTAACTAGGGCTAAGTCACCATTCAGCCCAGCTCTGAAAGTGCTGGGACTGATGAGAGTTTGAAAAGGGCTATACTATGAGGAACTGCAGGTTCTAGCCAACATGTGCCAGCAGAAATTGGGAGAACATGATGGGGACTGAATTCTGAGGCTGCTGGATCAAGCAGAGAAGAAGGTAAAGACAGGTAAGGGAGAGTTTATATAGGAGCACTTTTGAGTAATATAGTATTTAGCACCTTGAAAATAGCTTAGGTATATAGGGTGTGGGGAGTCAACTAGATTGAAGACCTAGAGGCAAGGTTGAGCCTGAGGAGTTTAGGGATGAAGAGGAAACAGATTCCACTAGAAACTCTGGTGGAGTGTATGTTGAAGAGTAGTGGAGGATTGGCTATGGTGAGAAATGAGGCGGCTTTGGAAATGTTTTGGTATTAGAGGTAGCCATGTACTGTTTCTAGCTCATTTACCCCCTCCCTGCACAACATTTCGTAGGCAACTCCAGTCACCAAGATAAAACATTCAGTGCATTTTAAGATTTCTCTGTATTTTTCCTTTATGTGTGTAGCTTTTATAACAATACTTAGTCCTCTATCATTGAAAGATAAAATTAGAGTATTTTTTTTTATTTGTTCTGTATCTCACAGCTCATCTATAAAAGGATATGAAGGGAATGGAACTTAGCATTCATCTCTGACCTGCTTCACCAGATTTTTCTCACTGGCTGAATACATTCCGATTTATAATCTATTATCATTTTGCAATTACAATAAATTAATTTCAATCTAGTTATTATTCTTTCTGTGCATTTTTACTAGGCTTTTCTGGGGGTACAACAGTAAAGGGCTTATTGAAATTTAGGATGGTCAATGTCTAAAACAATTATTAGAAATTATAGAAATTATTTCATTAGCCAAATTGGTTCTTCATCATATATTTAAAATATGCACCCCATTAATTCAATTCCTCAGGCTTGCATATTCTGTAGAATATATAATTTTTTTCACACTGAAGCAATGGTATTTTTATATTGTTTCCAGAGATGCCGGGGCTGCAAGACTCAATGTGTTTTCAGGTGAGCAGATTTGCTTTCTTTTTCTTCATTTTTTTTTCCCAGTGAAAAAGCCTTGTATGTCCTAGCTGGTTTGGCTCACTGGATAGAGCGTCGGCCTGGGGACTGAAGGGTCCCAGGTTCGATTTCGGTTAAGAGTATGTACCTTGGTTGCAGGCACATCCCCAGTAGGGGGTGTGCAGGAGGCAGCTGATCGTCTCTCTCATCGATGTTTCTAACTCTCTATCCCTCTCCCTTTCTTGCTGTAAAAAATCAATAACATGTACACACACACATATATATACGAAATAGCCTTGTAGAATATATAATTTGTGAATTAAGTATTCCTTTATAAATATCCTGAACTTAATGGCAGTTTTTGCTTAAATAAAAAATAAAGTAGAATGGAAGAAGAAAAGGGAGAGAGGAAGGAGAAGAAAGAGGAAGGAAGAAGGAAGGAAGGAAGGAAGGAAGGAAGGAAGGAAGGAAGGAAGGAAGGAAGGAAGGAAAAGAGAGAGAAAGATAGAGAAGGGAAGAGTGGGAACATAGGTAGGCATAGGGAGTGAAGGAGGAAGGGAGGGAGGGATAAAGTTGTATCTGATGTGGAATCTGTCAAGTCCCTGCTAGTTTCCTTATGTGTGGCTGTATGTTGGTCATTATGTATTAAGGTTGCATTTAGAAGATTTAACCTTTAGTGGCTAGTTTTGCTTAGGCAATATTCAGGAATTTGGTTAAGAGACATCTGGTGAAAGATTCTGTCTTTTTAGTGTAGACTAGCTTTCTCTTTTCAAGTTATTCCAGGAATAAGTGTACCAAAATGTACACTTCTGTGCCCAAGCGTATCTTAAAAAAAATTAAAATGCAGCCCTTTATTGCCTGAATACTATTAAACTGAGAAAAGACAGAACATGATTGAAAGAAATGCCATTAGGAGGTACAAATTGGCATATTCTCTAATCTCAACCATTTAAATTATTGATCATCTAAAACTGTGATCTAAGCGATAAACTGCTAAACCTGTATGGATATTACTCTTTGGAATCGGTTTTCTTCAGTGGGTGTGTGACAGAATTCTTTTCAGCTGCTTGGTCACTTGCATATTCTTAGCTTACTTCAATCACCTAGTGTGGGCCTGTCTGTATGTGTCATGTGAATGTGGGTCTGCTGAAGAGAATGCATATTCATGAATGCCCTATTTCTGCACCCTCTAATTGAAATTTGCCATTTTGTAGTTTGCCACCTCAAATGATAAGGTAGCCACAGAGGGTGGCAGAGAATAAGGACACTGTAGACTGATAAAGACCTTTAGACATCTACTAGTATAGTTTGCATCTTTTATTTATAATGATAAATGAGAGACCAAGATCTGTAGAGTTACTCACAGGGATTAGAGAAGAACTCAGAATCTTAACTCCTGGGTTAATTTATCTTTCTTATCTTAATCTCTCCTCTATCCTCTAAATATTTCTCTCCTCAACTCATTCTCATTTGCATTCCCCCTTAAATGTAAACATCACCACTGAGATGATTCTGTTAAGGCATTCATCTTGGCTCATTCTAACTTGGCCTTATCAAACCGGTAACTCAGATAAATTTTTTATTGAAATATTTCTGAAAAAGACCTCTCTGGCCATCATAACATAAATATACACTATTTATAAATAATACACTTTTTATTGAAATATTTCTGAAAAAGACCTCTCTGGCCATCATAACATAAATATACACTATTTATAAATAATACACTTTTTATTGAAATATTTCTGAAAAAGACCTCTCTGGCCATCATAACATAAATATACACTATTTATAAATAATACACTTTTTATTGAAATATTTCTGAAAAAGACCTCCCATAACATAAATATACACTATTTATAAATAATATACAATACTATACAAGGAATTATATGTGGCTTTTTGAAAAACAATCATCTACTCACAGAAAACTATTAATGTGCTTTTTGATTATAATACCCTCACATAATATTTTGCTTTTTATTTTTCGGGTACTATATTAACTAATCTTTACAAGTTTAATATTGCGTAATATTAAGTTACCAAAAACTAAAGTGCTCTTTTATTTACTTGCCTAACCCTGATGACCCTTCATACCAAGCATAAAATTCGGATTATTGATTTTTGGCTGACAATCTCCTTTTCTAAAACATCTTCCCCTCTCAGTTTTAACCGTTATTTAGGACTAGTTAACTACATGGATCTTTAGAATTCTGGTATTAGTGACAGAAGACAAATAGCTTTTCATTAACTCCACTGTTCTGGAATAGCTAGCTCTTCTATGATTGCCTTTCATGTCTACCAGAGAACTTTTTCATTTTTACTTTTAGGCCCATTAACCTTGAATCACACTGGCCAGGTCAACTATGTCAGCAATTCAATGAATTCCAAATTATACCTAGCAGCCAGATTGAAAGAGCATTAACTGAAATAAAGTGCCCTGAGGTTATAGATCTTATAGGGGAGACAAAACAGAAAGTCACAATTCTATTCCAGGTAGAGGTGCAAAGAGCCTCCTTGATTGAAATCCTATCAGGTTGTTCTGCCCATGCTAAAGACCATTAGGGAAATAAAAAAGCTAAAGTACATATAAAGCCATATTTTCAATGCCTCTCTGTTGTCTAATAATTTAACACCATAATGCTTTTCTGTAGATTTAGGGGTTTCTTTAAATCAAACTTTTATTAACCAGTTTCACAGGTGTTTTTCTGATTATAAAAGTAATATATTTTCTTTTAAAAAAATATTTATTGGTGAAAGTATTATATATGTCCCCTTTTCCCCCCATTGACCTCTTCTAAGCGCCCCCCCCCCCAGGCCTTCACCACCCTATTTTCTGTGTCCATGGGTTATACATGTATGTGTACAAGTTCTTTGGTTGATCTCTTCCCACTCACCGGCTCTGAGATTCAACAGTCTGTTCCATGCTTCTATGTCTCTGGACCTATTTTGTTCATTAATTTGTTTTGTTATTTAGATTCTACATATGAGTGAGATCATGTGAGACTTGTCTTCCTTGTCTTTCTCTGACTGCTTATATTTTCTTTGTTCAATGCCAACTATAGTTTACTGAAACGCATCAAATAAATCACTTGTAATTCTATCATTCAGAGATAACAACTGGTAATAGTTTGGTATATAGACTTTCAGACTTTTGCTATACACACGCACATTTATGCATATTACAAAAAAAATGAATCAGACTATAATAATGCTATTTTCACTTTATCATCTTTCTATATCAAAACTACCATTTTCATGAATTCTATTTTATGGACAAGGTCCAATGTCATTAACTTGTACCCATTTTTAAGTAGCTTCTAATTTGAACTTGTTACAAAAACCAGTTCAGTGACCATGACCATTCTGTTTATTCATTTTGCCCATTTTTCCAATGCTTTCTTAGGCTTAACTTCTGTATGTTGAATTCCTGGATGAAAGGGAATATACATTTTAAGCGGTTGGCTGTCTACTGCCAAATTACCTTCCAGAAAGTTTGGGCCAATTTAGTCTCCTTGCAACAGCAGAAGAGTACCCTTTTTTTTCACAATGCATCCCACTCCAACAAATGAGAGAGGTTTTTGTTTTTTTTTTCCTTTGCTAATCAGACAGGTAATTAGGAGACTTTCCAGTGCTGAGCCTCTTACAAGAATAGGTGATGTTTATTGGGTACTTGTTTTATGGTAAGAATCTTTTTCACACTTGTTGAATTTATTTTTCACAATAACACTGTGTGGTAGCTACATTATTTTAGCAATTTTGTCTATGAGGAGACTGAGGAACAAAGAAGGTAACTTACCCAAGATAAGTAAGTGGTAGAGTCAAGATTTGAATTTAGGTCCTACCTCTAAAACTCATCCTCTTAAGCTCTATGTTATTCTGACATTTTATATGCACACATACCCAAGTAACCCTTGTGGAAAATTGTTAATAGTAGCTTCCTTGATACTAGATGTTATTAATAAATATGTTTTTTTTATTATAATAAAACTAGAGGCCCGGTGCATGAAATTCATATAAGGGTAGGTTCCTAGGCCTAGCCAGCAATCAGGGCCTATCGGGGTCTTCCAGCTGCCGGCTGGGGCCTTCCTACATTCCGCACTGCCCCCTGGTGGTCAGCGCATGTCATAGCGAGTGATTGGTCTCCCAGTCAAACTCCTGTGTGGACAATTTGCATATTAAGCTCATATATATATATATATATATGGCTTCTTCTTAGAAAGCTCTTTTCAGAAAAGAGTTTAAATGATTTTAATTTTAAATTAAATGTACATTAAAATATTTGTATAGTGTAACTAAAAAACCAAGATGGCGGCAAAGGTAAACACCAGAGTTTACTGCCTCGAACAACCACTTCAAAAATATAACTAAAAGATGGAACGGACATCACCCAGAACCACAGGAAAGCTGGCTGAGGGGAAATTCTTCAACTAGAAGGAAAGAGAACAGCATACTGAGGCTCAGAGGAGGCACAGTGCGGAGAATACAAAGGTAAGGAGGTGCGCGTGGAGCAGGCTGGTGGCTGAGGGCGCGGTTGTCGTTTTCAATCGGGAGGGAGGCTCAGGCCCTGAGCTCCAGTTCTGGGCGAGTCTCTAGGGACCCAGACTCAAACGGGAGAAGCAGGACTGTCTGGCATCGGTCGGAACACAAGAGCAGCTTTCTCTCCGAGGTTTGCAGCGGTTGCTGGGACTCTGAGAGGCAGAGCCTCTGGGGATGGGACTGAGAGCAGCCATAACTGCTCCCTCCACCCACTTTGTTAATCCCGTGCGAACCACCCGCCCCACCCAAGCACTGCACAGAGCCATTTGCCAGATAGCCTCAGGCAAAGGCCTGATTAGCACCTCCCTAGAGGACAGAAGTTTTCCCACTGCAGACATAGCTGATTCTCACAGCCAGTTGGCCTGGAGGTCAAATCCCCCCCAGTAATACCGACAACAATCAAGGCTTAACTACAACAAGACTGCGCACAAAGACCACTAGGAGGTGCACCAAGAAAGCATAAAAAATGCGGAGACAAAGAAACAGGACAAAACTGTCGATGGAGA
>NW_006299714.1:1481847-1486289 GCF_000327345.1 Myotis davidii
ACAAAAATCGTGCACCTATGGATGAGGACAGTGGGTGGGGAGTGAGGGCGGAGGGTGGGGTGGGAACTGGAAGGAGGGGAGTTATGGGGAAAAAAAAGAGGAACAAATGTAATAATCTGAACAATAAAGATTTAATTATAAAAACAAAAAAAAATTTGTATAGTGTAACTAAATTTTATAGTGTGTATTTGGGGTTGACTACCAAAAGTTTTAGAAGTACAGATTTCAGCTTCCCCAGATTTAGATAGTTTAGGCTAAGTGTTGAAGCCTTCACTGGAAAACAAAACCCTTCGTCTGTGTTTTTGGCTGACCTCTCGTCTGCCCACTAATGAGCTAGTTTTCTCTTTTCATAAGCACCTGAAATTTCAACCTGAACTGCTATTTCTTGAGATTTGGACTGCATACCAAGAGTACAAGATTGAATATATAAAACCAATTTATGCCTAAAAATATTTAAATGCATAAGCAAATGTGTGTATGGTTGGTGATACATAAGTAATGAAAAGGCTGCTATCATGAATGACAGAAAAAGTCAGAATGAAAAAATTACCTGATATTGGCTTATGGTAATGAAGGTTAAAAAATGAAAAACATGGTTTTGATTTAGAAGACCAATCATACAACAAACACCAGAAAATACTACTTATTGACCCTAACCCAGTACAATGTAAGAGACCTGAATTTAAATGGGCAAAGACCTCCTTATTTTTGATAAGATGAAGCTGCACAGTTCTTGTCATTCAGACCTCACTGAGTACATTAGTGCTTCCTACACTCTTGGAAATCAATCTTTTTGGGGGGTTTAAGAGGCTTTGATCTCACCTCTTGCCTGACCTTGAAGGGATTACTATTCACTGTTGATCTTCTGGCCAAGTGATGCTTTGTTTCCTAAGTTTAGTTTACAGATCTGAGGAAGACAGCAGGTGATTTCTTTTGAGTACGAAACAGCAGGATATGTAACCTACACTAATTCCATGGGTAGGTCACACAGCACCCTTATTTACATAGGAGGACACTCATGTTGAAGAGATGAGGTCCCTGCATTCATGGAGCAGAAAGATCACCTGGGAGAGTGATAGGCACTCCCTCCCTGCTAACTTTTAAATACTTAATGCTAAAAATCTTGGCCACAAGAATGTGATAAATGTAACAAGAAAAAAAAAAAGAGACAACTCTACTGATACCTTAGGAGACAGTCTCATTATCTTACTGAACTCAGAATAGGTGAATAAGATGCAGGGACTGTCATTTAAAAATTCATTTTTTTACAAGATGTACAGTCAGTTAAGATATAGCTTCATACACAATCTCTTCCAAGCTGTAATTAATTCTCCCCTTTTTATCCCCCAAAACTAAAATATGAACATTTAAACAGCCATCTATTATTCTTTCATTTTATAGAGTAAGAACCCCCTTTTCAGACCAAGTATTATAAAATAGTTTATTTTATTGTTTTTCTTTTATTGTTATGCTTTATCTATATATATATAAAAGGCTAATATGCAAAGTGTCCCCTCAGGAGTTCGACCATGAGACTGGGAGTTTGATTGCTCACTATGATGTGCGCTGACCACCAGGAGGTGGTGTGGAGCATGGCGGGAAACCAGCAGTGGTGGCAGGGCACTGAGGGATAGAGGCAAGGAGGAGGTGGGGAGGCAGGGAACCTGATTGACCCTGATCGCCAGCCAAGCCTAGGGACCCTACCAATGCATGAGTTTTGTGCACGGGGCCTCTAGTTTAAATATAACCCCCAAACCCTTCTCTAATACAGTTATTGGGGTCCAAATAATTCCATGTGCCAGAGAGACATTATTAAATGGTTATTGTTAGCCAGCTCGGAATTTCCTAGGACAGTGGTCGGCAAACTCATTAGTCAACAGAGCCAAATATCAACAGTACAACAATTGAAATTTCTTTCGAGAATCAAATTTTTTAAACTTAAACTATATAAGTAGGTATATTGCTATTAACTTAATTAGGGTACTCCTAAGGCTTAGGAAGAGCCACACTCAAGGGGCCAAAGAGCTGCATGTGGCTCTCGAGCTGCCCTTTGCCGACCATGGCCCTAGGACGTCCTTGTTCTGGCGATGGATTGATGCCATCTGGGAGCAATGATTCTGGGGCCTAAAAGCCTGGCTGAGGCTCCCAATTAGCTGACGCCCACTTCTTCAGCCCAGTCCTGGGGTATGTGGCCAACAGATTTGTGGGGACACAGGCTGGCTATAAGAATAGGAATGAATCAAGTTATATGTGAATATGCATTATCATAGGAAGTGATATCCCAGAAATTTTCTGTACTAACTCACTAAAATCCTAAGGCAAATATTACTATCACCCCAGGCTTTCAGATTAGGAAACTGAGGCACTGAAGGTTGAGCCATTTGCTCAAATAGCTAGTAAGTAAGCAGAGGACCTGGGATTCAAACCCAGGCAGCCTGGCTTTACTTTTTGCCCCTTTTATCTTCCTCTACTCTATGGCAACCAAGGACAGATCATGTATTTACCTTGTGAACTGTTATCTAGGACCCACCCACCAGAGTTCTTCAAGTATTTTGGTGATGGCAGAGGGATTTACTATTGATTTAGGCAACAAAAGAAGATGATTGCACCTCTGAGAGAAGAAAAAAGGAGAAGTAGGCACCTCCCTAATACTAATACCTGAATAGCGCTTCGGGAGGGCTAGTGTGGTGAGGACTGACCCAGGAAGCCTATAAAAGCCAACTGCAGTTTTTGAAGTCATGATCCTGTCATTGGTAGACCAGAGTCCCCACAGTCAGTCCCATCAATATCCCTGCAGCATGACAAACGCAGAATGCTAACCAGGTAATTATTACTGTGTGAGGGCTATTTTGGTTTCCTTTTTTTGTCTGAAAAACATAAATGAAAGCACATTGCCATTCCTTTTATTCTTTGTCTTCTTACTATTAGGTTCTGTCTTTTTAGTCTTTCCCTGCTGTTAGCAAGATGAAAAAGGCTGTGTATTCTAAAGCTTCCTATTGACCTTTGAGACTTAAAGTCTCCCCACAAGGGAATGAAAGCATCCCTGAAATAAACGTGGATTCAAGAAATATCTCAGGCTTGTGGAGGAAACAAATGGCTTGGTTCTTTCCAACTAATAGCACACAGCAGGTAGAAAAGCAGCAATTTGAGATTCCAGTGAGTCTGGGAGTCTCACGAAGATAATGCTGAAGGGTGGCAGTGAAGTATTAGTGCTGCAAGTATAAAATATACATACTTCCCAGGGTTTGCAAAAATAAGGCAGCCATAAGCTTATTAAATTCAGGCTATCAAAGGGATTTCTTATTATCAATTTTGGGGGGATTTCCCTTGTTTTTCTTATTTTAATTTGACAAAGAAACACCACGGATTATATGTATTCACAAAGAGCTCTAGAGAGATGGAAATGTTATGCTGTTAAGGAAAAGCAGCATAACAATGCAAAGATCATCACACCAGAAGGAAGACAGACTTGTGTTTGAATAGTGCACTAAATGATTAATAATTTTATCTTCTTGGGAGAGTCCTTTCTCATTTCTCCACTCCCCTACCATCATTGTTCCTGAATTAGTGCAATGGACCCCCGACTTGTTTTCCTCCTACTCTTACCAGTTACACTTTCAAGATTAAATCTGAAGTTAAATATCGCCCTGGTTGGGTGACTCCGTTGATTGGAGCATTATCCCATACACCAAAAAAGGTGGTGGGTTTGGTTTTTGGTCAGGGCGCATACCTAGGTTGTGGGTTCGATCCCCAGTCTAGATGTACCGGAGGCAACTTATCGATGTTTCTCTTTCTCTTAAAATCAATAAAAACATATCCTTGGATGAGGATAAAAAAAGAAAAAAGTTAAAGGCCTCACTATGGCCTCTGTCATACTAAAAGTGTGACTCTACTTCTCTAACCTTGTTCCTAATTATCTCCCTTCTCCCCCATGCTACTCTAGCCACACTGACTCCTTGTTCTTTATACTCACCCCAAGTAAAAATCCTCTTTGGGGCCATGGCCTTGCTATTTTCTCTGCCTGGATTTAGTCACTCAGCTGGAGCCTTCAGTGCATTTGATTTTCTCAATCTCATCTCTTACGACCAGGCTTCCCAAAACTAATTACCTAAAAAGGTCCTCCCTGTCGTTCTCAATTCCCTTACTTTGCTTTACTTTTCTTCTCAGCTCTTATCTATGTCTGAAGCTGTGTTGGTTTATGTTGCTGACAGTCTCCCCTACTACAATATAAACTCCACAGGGCCACATATCTAGTCTGTTTTATTCACCACTCTGTCCCAAGTGTCTACAATAGTGCCTGGTACATAAAAGGCACACGGTAATTATCAGATGTGTCTTGGTTTCTCTCTCTCTAAGCAAAGATAGAAAAAAAACCTCCTTGCCATGTTTTTAAAGATTATAAATAATGTACTAAATGCAATTTCTAAGTTCCCTGGCACGTT
>NW_006299714.1:1486348-1501802 GCF_000327345.1 Myotis davidii
ACATCCCCCACCCCGCCAGACTTTACCAATTGTGTGGACTCTGATGGACTTCTAGCTGCCAGTGCATGCTGCTCTTTGCCTGAGGGCTATTTCTTAAGTCCTGGAAGGCCAGGGTGCCTGGGAAATTATACCCTCACACCAGAAGCCCTCCAATGGTGACTTTCGGGTGTTGATGCATACATAAATACCCCAGTTCCCAACCCCCTCAAGATAATTCTGAGGCTTATTTGCATCCTTCCCCGGTTTCTCCACAGGAGCCAGCTCTAGCCAATCACAGTGGTAGCTAGCACAATAACACATTTATTAGCTGCCTTCTGTTTCCTTTACCATTTCGCCTCTCCCCTACTGTGGTTTCTAAATAAAGTAACATTACTGAGTCATTGTCTCAGGATCAGCTTCTGGAGGAACTCAACCTGAGATATTTAAAAAAATGGTAGTTGTTAATTTATAAAGATTTCTAGCCTACCATGTAGAAGTCAGACCTTTTAATATTAAATACCTGAGTCTATGTAGATGTGTGCCATTTTGTTAATAATTATTAAGACTTATTAAAAAATAACAGTGTATTTCTCTGAAACTTAGTTCGTTTCCAAATATCGTACATTACAGTCCTCACTTCTGTATGGCATATTTATTTTCTTATGTTCCTTCCACAATGACTAAGCATGTTTGATCACTTATATCTGGAATATACATTTGATTGTTATGTGGTTCTCAAACCTAGCCCTGATCCAAAATAATCCATATCGTTGGGATTGGGGACCAGGTATTGGTACTTCGAAAAGTTTCCCCAATTTCTCCTGCACAACTAATGTAGCCAACTCTGGTAAGTCTTCCATAATTTCTCCTCGTTTCACAATGTCAATAATTTTCTTTTTTTCTTCAGAGTCTCTCCTGCTCTATATAATCATTGAGATTTATCTTTATCTTAAAAGCTTCTTTTCTCTGTTTTGTCATAACATTTGTTTATGGGTTATCAGAGTTTTACATTTAGCAATTCTTAAAACTTCACTTTAATCATTTAAATCTTTAAGTCTTGCCTGGCTGGTGTGGCTTGGTGGTTGAGCATCAACCTATGAACCAGGAGGTTTAGCCTCGATTCCTGGTCAACGCACATGTCTGGGTTGTGGGCTCCATCCCCAGTGGGGGAAATGCAGGAAGTAGTCATCATTGATGTTTCTATCTCTCTCTCCCTCTCCCTTCCTTTCTCTGAATTCAATTTTTAAAAAATCTTTAAGTCTTAAGATTTTGTAGCTCAATAAAGTATTGATTTCAAGTTATGTGAAATATACTTAAAGTTAATTTATAGATATTTTAACCTTCATTTAAAAATACTAAGCATTAATATAATGGGATTGGCATGAGGATAGAAATATAGATCAATAGAAAGGAATATAATCCAGAAACTAATCTATATGATATTCGACAAAGATATCAAGGCAATGCAGAAGATAAAGGAGAGTCTTTTCAATAAGTGATGCATGAACAATTGCATATCTATCTATCTATCTATCTATCTATCATCTATCTATCCATCCATTCAGGGTTGGCCCTGGCAAAAGACTGCTATTGCGGAAGAGCACCTAAGATTTCAGTATTCGTGCACATAAGTCAAGCTGCCTCAAGCACACTGCTAGTGTCCCTCCTCAACCATTTGACAAATTTGCAGCTATGTCAGGAGGCTAAGATGGCACACTGAAAAACTCTGAAGAACAGAACTCATGAAATCTTTAGCAAAACTGAAGTCCAATGAGGACACACCTCAATTTCTGAATAGATTCAGGTAAGTAGTTCCCTGCCTTATTTAACATAGAAAAGAAAAACTCCCCTATGGCAGGATATAACATCATCTGGGGATGCTATAGTTCCCTCATACATACTCTGTGTTATACAAGAAAAAGTATGAGACCTGTGAAGAGGTAATATCATGTAATAGGTAATCTAAAAAAAAAAGCAGACAATACAAGGTCAGGTACTAGAGTTCGCTGATGAGAATATACATTAACTATAATTAATATGTTCAAAAAATGAGAGAAAAGAGATAAAATAGATGAAAAGATGGAAAATTTCACCAGAGTATCATAATTTTAAAAAAGTGAAATCTAATGTATATTTTAGAACTAGAACTGTAAAATATAATTACTGCAATTAAAAACTGAATGAATAGATTTAACAGATTAGACAAAGAACTCAGGATCAATGAATAAAATAGGTCAGTAGAAATGGCCAAACAGAATCAAAGAGAGAAAAAAGGAGAAAAACTCCTACATGACACAAAAGTAGGTGAGACACACTAAAAAGGTCGAATGTACATGTAATTGGAGTCTCCAAATAGAGAAAAACAGAGTAGAATGATAGCAATATTTTAGGTATTTTATCCAAGAACTTCCCTAAACTAAAGAAAATCAGCAACTCACATTTAAGAAGCTTAGGAAATGTCCAGTAGGATTTGAAAAAGAAGCCTAGACATATCATAGTCAAATTCCTAAAAATCAAAGGTAAAGAAAAATTTTAAAACTTGTCAGAACTTAAAGATAAATTAACTGCAAGAATTAGCAAGTTTAACAGCTAATTTCTGAACAGAAACAATGGAAGCCAGGGTGGAGAATAAGGCCCACAGATATGGGAGAGGGGAGGAGTTTGCATTCTTTTGCAAGTTTTTTCATCAAACTCAGTCCCTTTCACAAACATCCCTACAAATCATAGGCACTCACTGGGAACACTAGAGAAAATCCTGAGAAAGATTTCTTCATGAGGTAGATCTCATGGGGGAAGAGAAGAAGGTGCTGTGCAAAGGGCACAAGACTCTGCCTAGATCTCTCTCCTCTATCCCCGCTTTGTCCTCTATCCCCCCATCTCTCTTTATGAAACAAAGTCTTAATGTATGAAGTTGGGGAAGGGAAACACAATTGTTGTCTCTAGGATAATGATAAAAACTCTTTGCAAATGGAGGAAAGAAACCTGAAAATACCTCCTATTCCTGAGGGAGGAACTGGAACACTATGCTTTGTACTATGACCACCCTCAGATTTTGATGTCCATGGGGGTTCCTGAAACCAATCTCCCATGGATACTGAAACTACTATATATGCTGGGCCCAGAACCAGATCTGGCGGAGAGGACAAGGATTTTAAAGGTTACACTCCCCAAACCCAGGGAAATAGTACCTATCTAAACGGAGGTTTAAACAGAGCATTAGAGTGCTTGCTGTGGCAGCACATATACTAAAGAGAACATCAGAGAATGCCACTCCTGCCCCACTCCCTCTACAACATGAACAAGCATGACGTAAAAGAGACAGTGGGCCACTGGTGGTAGAGCTGCAATATGCAGACCCTCTCTGTAGTACAGTCTATAAAGGGAAGAGTGAAAGCCGAGGGTGGAACAGATAATGGGAAACACACTGGCCAACCAGCCCTCAATCTGAACACTTTGTCATTAGGGGGATTTGAAGTCTGGCATGCACTGAGAGTAGACAAAGCAAAGCTGAAGACTGCCCTGTATGGAGACGTGGTAGACTGGACATAGTCAAGGAAAGAGTTAGTAAAGTTGAAGAGATGTCAGTAGAAATTACCCAAACTGAAACAAAAGAATAAAAGGTACAAAAAAATAACAACAACCAGAATATCCAAGAACTGTGGGATAAACCCAAATTGTTTATATGCATTATTGGAATGCCAAAAGGAGGAAAGAGAAACATGGATAGAAGAAATATTTGAAGAAATAATAGTTGACAATTTCCCAAAATTAATGACATCGAACCACAGATTTAAGAAGTCCAAAGAACACCAAGCAGGATAAATACCAATCAAACAAACAAACAACAGCACATACCTATGCATATCATAACAAAACAGTTGAAAACAAAAGAGAAAATTTGAAGTTAAAAGAAATGCATGACATACAATTGTACTTTGATAGGCAAAAACAAAACACAACTTGAAACCATATCTCATGTCTTATACAAAAGCTAACTCAAATGTGTTGTAGATATAAATGCAAAACATAAAACTATAAGACTAAAAGAAAATTTAGGAAAACAATATTCGTGACCTCAGGTTAAGCAAAGATTTTTTTTTAGGCATTATACCAAAAACATGATACTTAAAAGAAAAAAAAATTATGAATTGGATATTATCTAATTTAAGTATTTTTGATCTGTGAAGACATTGTTTAAGTGCATGAAAAGGTAAACTTGCAATTGGGAGAAAACATTTGCAAATCAAATTTCTGACAAAGGTCCTGTATCTAGAAAACACATAATTCATAAATATTAACAACCCTCCCCCCCTTTTTTTTTTAGCTCTCCAGGTGATTCAAACAAACAGCCAAGTTTGGAAACCTCTCTTCTATGACATCCTATTTCACTTTCTGAGAAACATAACTTTCCTTCTGCCTTACATTAAAGTTGGCTAAGAGACATAAATATAAATTCCAGTCTCAGTCATTCATGGTCCTTCTAATCTGGGTAGCTTTCTGTGTGTGCATCGGCAGCCTGAAGGAGTTTGGACTGATATTTCACTTCTGGTTCTTCTGCAACTTCTACTTATTCTATTCTTTCTTGCACCTGTAGTTTAAATTTGGCTTTAGAAACTAGGCAGGTATCTCTCATGAAAGGCAAAATATACAATGTAAAACATTGATATTATCTTTAAAAGATCATTAAATGAAAATGCATCTTGCTATGTCTGTGTAACTTCTAAATTACTGAAGTTAATACACCTTCGAGCATCTCTCTAGGAGTAACTGGGCCTGTCTTTTTCATTGAGGATAGAACTTCAGGCAAATCCACTGAAGGTGGATAAGTTGCAGTAAATTAATTCTTCTAACATTGATTTTTATGATTTGCCCACCAGTTTGTTTCCAAGGAAAATTTTGTTTTAGAATGGTGATATTCACATTTTAGTAGGCATCAAAATCATCTAGGGAACACATGTTTTCGTTATTGTATTTTCAAAATAGATTCTTAACCTCCTAACCACAGAGATTATGTATACTTAATGTTGGGGAAAATCCCCCAAACTTATATTTTTAAATAAGTACCTTTCCGTAACAGAGAATTTCAAATAACAGTGATTAATATGGGAAAACTGAGGCCATAGAACACTCCTGAATAGTCCTGGGTAAGGAAATCATCTCTGAGAATTTTGCATGTTTGTATCCTGTAACTGAAAATCAGCACAGATATTGAGTTTCACCAACACAGACATTCTGAGGCAAAATAAAACTGGTTAAAATATAAGGAGAAAAATTCTAGCTTTGAAAATGAGCCTCCCTTTCATTGCCCGCCCCCCTTTTTAAAATCAATGACAACTTCTGCAAAATGACTCACTGGAGAGTTATTATGCATCAAGTATGATAATAGTCATTAATATTCTGTCCACAAATGCAATTCACTTGGTAAACGCCAGTCTCTTTGAAGCATGAAGTACCTAATGTAATTGCATTCTGCAGCTAGGATGTGCACTGACCCCTGGGTGGCCATGTGGATCTCTCGCTCGAAGCATTGGATAGAAACCACAATGTGTAGCCCTGAAGTGGGGCCTTTTCATTCCCATTCTTCCTCCCATCCCATTTTCTTTCTTCTTTTCTTTCTCTGTTTAAAAAAATAATAGTTCATTGATTTTTAGAGAGAGAGGAAATTGGGAAGAGAGAAACATTGATGTAAGAGGGAAACATGGATCGGTTGCCTTCTGCACGCCCCGTAATGGGGCTTGAGCCCCGAACAGGAATGGAACCAACCACCTTTTGGTGCACAGGATGACACCAACCAACTGAGCCACACTGGCCGAAGCCCACATCCCATTTTGTTTTAGACTACTGAGTTATATTCAGAATCAAGAAGGCAAGAATATTTCATCTTGTGGTCCTAATAGAATGTGAAAATATTCTGGCTGTTTAGAAGACTAGTATAAAAAACAATTTAGTTTCTCACATGTTTGTAGCAATTACTATAAAGCCAGCAAGGGGTAATATGAAGGCAATTTGGTTATCACCACAGTATAACTTTAGCCATTTCTTTAGTGATGAATTGTGGGAAACACTGTCATTATATCCACCCCTAAATACTTTCCCCATCAAATGCATTTTCTTTTCTCCTTCATTTGCCATTTAACTTTTGCTAAGTACAACTGGGAATGGCATTATGGTCTCAGATAATAGAAGAAAAATTAAATGTGCGTTGAAAAGCTCTCTGGTGCCTTTTCTAGAAGGGTGAAGCTCATTGTCATGCATGAGCCTATTGATTGAGTTCCAATGGAGGACACAGGAGTGTGATTCTAGAAAATCCTATTGTGAGTTTTGGGAGCTCAAGCCAGCCAGCCAAACAGTTGCTACTGCTCAGGCATCCCATCCTTTGCATTTGTTAAATTGTATTTCTCATTAGAGATAACACTTGTAACAAGCCAGAGGAAAGTAGGTCTTGCTGCAGCTTAATTTGAGGAAAATTGATTAAGATAAATTTAAGACTGTGCCCATCTTAGAGAAAAAGGAAAGAACTCATTATAAAAAGAATGGACTGCTTGCTATTATTCCGATAGAGTCCGATTTAACAAGCAAATTTATGCACGGTTCAAGCCAACTGCTAGGCATTTGTATTTTGCTTGGTGGTTCCTAAAGAAAAAAATTAACCCACATGAGGAAGTGAGCAGATGTTGACACAGACAAATTTGGAAAATATACAGAAAATTATAAAAGAAAATTAATATTACTGCTAACATTTCAATGCATATGCTTCCAGCCTGCTTTCTACGTGCGCATGTATGTTGTTTGGGGCTTCATATTTTATACTTTGCTTTGTATGCTGCCTTTTTTAAACCTTAAATCTTGAATTGTAAACATTTCCCAAAGCTATTAAAATGTTTAACAAACATAAATTTAATGTTTGTTTAATGCTACCTTTACTTATGCATTATAATTTAATTAACCATCTTATATAATAAAGATGTAACATGCAAATAGTCGTTACGCCATGAAGCGTAAGGATCGACCAGCAGGAGGGTGGGGCAGCGAGCTACAAGCAGGCATGGAGAGCTACAGGAGGGGGCAGGGCAGCAAGCAGTGAGGGGGGCGTGGGGGGGGGTGGCAGAGGGAGCTACAGGAGGGCCGGGCAGCAGACGGAGGGCGGCAGGGAGCTACTGGCGGGCTTCTGACACACAGATTCATGCGCAGGGCTACTAGTTCTTTTATAATTGGACGTTAAGTTTATCTATAATACTCTGATAATCTTGATCCATCATAATGATACCATTGTAATGAATACTAGGAAAGGAGCAAAGGAAAGGCCAGACATTATAGGCATGTCATTTGTGCAGCTTCACCAGGAAGCTACAGCTTTGCATGCCTCAGGGAACCCCTGGCCCATTCCCTGTGGATTATGGGGGGAAGGGGGGAAGGGAAGATGGGTGCAAGTGCAGGGAAGTGAGGGTGGCAAAGGGAAGACGTCTGTCACTCAAATCTGGGGGCAGAGATCATTGGCTAGAGTGGGCAGGACCATTGCAAGCACGCCAAAAATTTGGGAATACATAATCCCCTAGACACGGAGTCCCCTCTCTTGACTCTGTGGTTCCTTTGCTTTTGCTCCTGCTCCCTTGCATTCATCTATGTTCCCTCCATGACCATGTGGCCATGTGTGGGCCCCACACACAATGGATTAATAGACGGCAGCTGGGAACACAAACTAAGCTAGCCACTGGATTCGACTGTGTCCCACATGGAAAGGAAACGCTGGACTTTGGCTTTGATTGTAGCTCTGCGGAAGGCAAAATGGGACTTCTTCCTTGCCAGGACAGAGGGAAATGGGACCTTGGAAACTCAGGGGTGCAAGTCCACAGAAGTAAAGCTTTCTCCACTATCTCATCCTCCCACGTGGGTCTCAGAAAATTCCTTTCCATGGGATATTGCAAGAAACCCACTCCCACTAGCAACCTGTGGAGACATGGAGAGCTCCCCACTGATAACAGTGGAAGGCCTAAATATGTGTGGAAGATCTCATATTTTGACAAGAAAATTAAATTGGATTTCCCTGACACAAACCGAGGGTCCAAGATTTCAATTCAGACCCCAGCAGTGGTTTTCAACCTGTGGGTCGCCAACAGTGAAAATACATCCTGCATATCAGATATTTACATTACGATTCATAACCGTAGCAAAATTACAGTTATGAAGTAGCAACAAAAATAATTTTATGGTTGGGGTCACCACAACATGAGGAACTGTATTAAAGGGTCGCGGCATTTAGGAAGGTTGAGAACCACTGGGTTAAGGGTTCAGTCTCAGAAGACTGCCCCCCCCCGCCCCCGCATTTCAAATACCAGTTGTAATGAGGTACCCAGGCTATCTGCACTTTTGTCCATCTTGGCTACAAATTTGGGGATTCCCACAACCCCTCTTCAGATTTGCTAGCTTGCTGGAAGGACTCACAGAACTTAGGAAAATTCTGTACTTACTATTATAGTTAATCATTAATAATAAAAATAACTAGCCAAGCCGAAACCGGTTTGGCTCAGTGGATAGAGCGTCAGCCTGCGGACTGAAGGGTCCCAGGTTCGATTCCGGTCAGGGGCATGTACCTGGGTTGCGGGCACGTCCCCAGTGGGAGATGTGCAGGAGGCAGCTGATCGATGTCTCTCTCTCATCGATGTTTCTAACTCTCTATCTCTCTCCCTTCCTCTCTGTAAAAAATCAATAAAATATATTTTAAAAAAAATAACTAGCCAAATAAAGAGATATATAAGGTGAGGTCTAAAAGGGTCTTAAACACGGGAGCTTCTGTCTTCCTAGAGTTGGGGGGCACCACCCTCCCCATGCATCAATGTGTTCATCAACTCAGAACCCCATCACTTAGGAGTTGTTGTTTTTTTATGAGCATTTCTTTATGTAGGAATGATTGACTAAATAAATAATGGGTCATTCAGGATTGAACTCAATGTGTAGCCCCTGTCTCCATCTTTCAAAGCAGTTTTATTTTAATTGAGAAAGCACCTGAAGTCAATTAACCTTACCCGATAAAAAGTCCTTGAGACTGCCCTACAGCTATGGAGAGGATCTTTTCCCTCTCAAACACATTTGCTCTACCCCAGAGGCAGCAGTGCCTGCTTTAATGCATCTCAAATAGACTTCTTGATAAACACTTTGATCCCAGTCTCTATTCCCTCCACAGGAAGGCTCCTGGATCTACCTTGGCCCACACTCTGCTCCACTCTCACTCCCACCCCAGGCTCCTCCACTCCCACCGAGATCCAGTGTCTGGGGCCTTGTTTGTTCAGGAAGGGAGAAGGGAACACAAGAAAAGTAACAAATAGAACAACTTGCATTCAGAATCGCAAACTGGCACTTTGCCATAATAATAACAATATTAATAACAACATTAAAAGCCAATAATATTTATAAGAGCTTGATATGTATAAGTGCCAGGTATTGCTCTAAACACTTTATATGCATTATTGTAATAAATTCTTACAACAGCCCTCTAGGCTGTCATCACCATTTTACGGAGGGGGAAACTAAGTTACAAAGAGGCCTATTCAGATGGTAGGTGGGGAAATTGGACTTAAACCCAGACATTCTGACTCCAGTGCCAAGGCCACATGAGACTACACTGATAGATCAGAAAAGGAGAAGAATGAATTAAAGATTTCCTGGAGGAACGTTTGTCATTCCTCTCAGCAGAAGTCATAAGCCTGAGGACAACATAGGAGGGGGGGTATTGCACGTCCAGAAAAGATTGCCTCTCCATGGTCCCAGAACCTCCTGTAAATTCTCTCTCCTTAATGTCTCTGCACGTGCTAGTTTCTATATTTCTTGATCCCAATCTCAGTCTATCTTTGATCTTTTACCTCTCACGTCAGTGAAAGATCAAATATAGGGTGCCAGAAAAATATGGATATGGAAACAGGAAAGTAGTTATAGAATCTAGGTAAACACATTTTGATCAACTAAAAACAACAACAACACATAATTGGTTAGTAGTGAGGAAATAATGCAAGGAATCCAGGAAGCCCTGAGATATCTTTAAAAATTTGAACATGCATTTGTTCTAAACCAGCCAACTTATTTTTTCCCTATAACTGTCACCTTCTTCTCCTTCTCCCTCATTTGCTCTCTCTATTTCTTTTTGCTTACTCTTTTCTCTCAATGATGGGAGCAACATAGAAATTTAAATATAATGACCTCTGTAACATTTCCTAAACCATCCTTTCTTTGTAATAGATTCTGCACGAGCTCTAAACATAATTATGGTAATTTGTGTCACTGAATAAATTTATACATTTAAAGAAGAAAGTATAACTTAATACTCAGATGTTACTGTGGTGGAAAAACACTTTTTTAAATTGGAAGCTATAGGCAAAACAATTTATCAGGTCCTATGTGCCAACTGAAAGTCCCTTAAAATGAAATATTGCGGATTTCTTTCTTTTTTATTTTTTTGGTAAGTAAAAACATTTTAGAGGACTTTTGTTTTTTCTTTCAACCACTCGTAGAATTGAGTAGAGTTTGAAGCCTAGTCTTTTGGGCTTCTGCTTTCTACAGGTCACACGGTGGAGATGTTTGTATTTGCCAAAATTGAAAAGGCCAGAATTAGAAAAAAAAAAAATCACATGTTGCATAATTCTGTTCCCCTTGCCAGAGCAGGCTCAGCTCCTTTCTGGTGAGATGAGGTCAAATGGAGACCTCCTTCTGAGTCATTTCCAGAAAAAGCTGTTTGCAGTCTCCACACATTTTCAGTGAGCAGATGATGCTAGGGATGCTGCTGCTGCTGATGGTGATGATGATAATAATTAAGACTTTTCTGAATAATTCTTGGAACACAGTTTCCTGCTGCACAAAATGGATGAAAGATATGGCATTCGGATTCAGAATAGTCCGGCAGTGTGGTGTGGTGGCTCATAAGGCAGAAAGCATGATAGAATGCATTGGCATGAGAAGGAATAGTGAGACATGATAAGCATGTCTCTCCTTTCATCCCTGTCATGATGGAATGTTCACCCAAATTACCATCCAGTCCTGAGTCTTTGTGGAGGGGTAAAGACACAAGCCCACAGGGTCAGAAGTTGAGTCTGTAAGGGTTTAAAAGAAAGGACTGAAGAGTATCTAAGACTACTAAGAGTATATGAATGTTTGCTGGTCAAAGCACTGGGTAAGCAAGAATTTCTCCATCATTAGGACTTCTGTTCCTGCCATGATGGAAAGACCTGTATCAAACTAACTCTCCTGCCAAGACAAACTAGAAAAGCTGGGTAAAATAACAGTTTGAAAGTATTGAGGAGCAGGCAAGTCAGCCAGGGACTCTGAGAGAAGTGGGGTGCACTGGGGAGAGCCCACATTTACTTCCACATCATCCTTTGGCATTTGCCAATTTATAGATCAGGAAATAGAAGCCTCACAGGTAGAGGCAGCTTAGGGTTTTGACATTCTTACTAAGTAAGGAAACAGATGTTAGAACTCGAGCTGTCAAGGCAGCAAGGAATTGAAGACCCATAGTCTTGGAGAGGAGGGAATCTTGGAGAAATAAGCCTGAAATTACGTGTGAAATTTCCCCTGAGGCCTTCACCAACTCCCAGTTGCACTCACAGATAAATACGCCAAGTCTCTGAAGAAAACAGTGGACAGCAGCAGCTGGGAAGCTAAGTAGCTGAGCAGAGGTTTTTGGCAGGCATCTAACACTGAGTAGATGGAGGTTGGGGTTCAGGGCTCAACAAGGTAGAGAAACCCTGGGAAATACCCTCATGCTTTTAGCTGAGGCTCCAGAAGAATTCACTAAGTGTTTGGGCTAAGCCATAGTGTTATAGGCAACCTTGAAATAAATAATGTTTCCATTATCTAATTACTGTTTTGCAAATCATATCAAAGCTTAGAGGCTTAAGACGATAACTTACTATCTCTCACAGTTCTAGAGGTTGACAGATTCAGTTGGGTGGTGCTTGCTTGGTGTCCTTTATTTGAGGCTGGACTCATTTGAAAGCTTCGGTCAAGTATCTGGAGCCTGGGCTGGGAGGTCTGGAATAGCTGGGGAGGGATTGAGTTGAGCATTTATGTCTATAGGAGTCCTCACCATGTGAATATTTTGGGCTTCTTTACACACAGAAGTCTCAGTGCAGCGGGACTTCTTATATGGTGGCTGGCTACCTCCAGACTGGGCATTTCAAAAAAACGAGTAGAGCAGGAAGTCTTTGAAGACGTGGGTTCCAAGATGGCACAGCATCACTTCTGCCCTATTATATTGGTCAAAGCAGTCTCAGAGCCCACCCAGCTGTTAGAGCAGGAGACCAACTCCCTCAGCTCAATGGCGGGAGTGTCAAAGAATTTAAGGTCATCTTTAATACACCACAAACTAGTTCTAATAAAGCTCTAGGCGAGGCCTTGACTGGACGAAGTTGATCTTTACGTACTCATCTGCCTGCCAGAAAAAATTAAGTCCTCCAAGGGGAAAGATGACATCATCCAGAGATCCTGCAAGTTGTTCATACACAATGTTTGACATTCAATGAAATATTACTAGGAAGGCCAAGAAATAGAACTAGACCAAAAAGAAAATGAAAAACACAAATAACAGAAACAGGTCCAGATGTTGGAGTTATAATGTAGGAAATTTAAAATAAGTATGAGTAGCATGATTGAGAAATTTTTTTTAAAAGATGGAGTTTTGCTAGAAAACTAGTATCTTTAAAAATATTAAAGTCAAATTAAAATTCAAAAACTTAAAAATAAATAAATATCAGCTATTATGACTTCAGCAGATCAAACATGAAATAAGAATGGATCATTATACTAAAATATAGATTAATAGAACATATCCAGACCTAAACATACAGAGAATAAAAGGATTAAATATACAGAATGAGTGTAGGAAATATACTGTAGATGGTTAAATGTCTACCAAATATCACTGGAGTTCCAGGAAAAGAAGATATAAAAGGAAACAGACACAATTCACTTGAAGGAATACTGGCCAGAAATTTTCCGTAAGTTGGAAAACATCAAGCTTACAAGACACTGAAGTGCTATAAAACTCAAAACGGATTAACACAAAGGAGACCACATTTAGACACAAAATACAAAGACAAAAATCTTTAAAGTAATAAAAAGGATAACCTCCTTCAAAACAAGACTGACAATTGACTTTTTAAATATATATATTTTATTTTTTACAGAGAGGAAGGGAGAGGGATAGAGAGTCAGAAACATCGATGAGAGAGAAACATCAATCAGCTGCCTCCCGCACACCCCCTACTGGGGATGTGTCCGCAACCAAGGTACATGCCCCTGACCGGAATCGAACCCAGGACCCTTCAGGCCGCAGGCCAACGCTCTATCCACTGAGCGTTAGGCAGGGCTAACAATTGACTTTTTAATAGAAATATCAAATGCCAGAATTCAATACATTGGTTGATATTTTTTTAAGTATTGAAAGAAAATAACTGCTAATTTAAAGGTCTGTCTGCAGTGAAGTTATCCTTATAAAATAAAGCAACATAAAGACAGATTTAGACAAATAAAACATGAGAGTCTGTCTCCAGAAGACCTGCACTAAAAGAACTACTAAAAAGAAAATGTTATTCAGAAAAAGAAATATATGATTTCATATGGAAACAAAATTATGCAGGAAGGAAAGGAAGATCACTGTGGGTAGAGAGATAGTGGGGAAATCTAAACAAATATTGATGATTAAGAAAAATAATGACAAAATATTTTGTGGTTTGAAATATACAGAGAGTTACAATACATGAGAACAATAATATAGAAGGATATGGGGGATGACAGAGAGAGTTAAAGTGCTATAGATTGCATTGTCTGGGAAGCATGAAAGAACTAATGTTAGGAAGACTTATAAAATTAAGACTGCATCTAGATATGTCTAAGATAATCACTAAAATCACTACTAAGGGAAGAAAGTAGAAAAATAGTTTTAAAGATACTTGATTGACTCAAAAGAAGACAAGAATAAATAACAGTAACAAAGAAAGATTCAATAAATATAAAATAAACTAGAGGTCTGGTGCATGAAATTTCATGCACTGGGGGGAGAGGGTCCCTCAACCCGGCCTGCGCCCTCTCGCAGTTCGGGACCCCTTGCGCCTTAGGCCCACCTGCTCACTGCTCCTTACTGCTTGGCTCGCTGCTCCTTAGTGAGCACACTGACCACCAGGGGGCAGCTCCTGCATTGAGTGTCTGCCCCCTGGTGGTCAGTGTGCGTCATAGTGACTGGTTGTTCCACCATTCAGTGGATTGGCTTATTGGGCTTTTATAATATAGGATAATCAGATAGTATATTTAAACCCAAATGTAGCAGTAATTATAGTAAATGTTAATGGGCTAAAAACACTGATTAAATGACAAAGATTGCTAGAGTGCATATAGAAAAAAACAAAATCCACTTGTATACTTCTTACAAGGTGCAAATGTTAAGTATAAAACAACCCCCAAAATAACATGCAACACTAACCCCCCAAAAGCTGATATAATGACTACATTATAAGTCAAAGTAAACTTAAGGCAATAGCATCACTAAGAGGTATTATAGCATAAGATAGGCACACAGTATACAAAGCAAAAATAAACAAATTAAAGAAGAAATTGAGAAATTCAAAATTATAGTTGGATATTTAAACTCAATAGTTTCAGTGATAAAAAGGACAATCTAACAAGACAAAAAACAAACAAACAACCTACCCCCCCGACAAAATCTCACATACACACACACAAACAAACAAAACCCAGGATACCATCTGGACAACATCTTAATAAACTCAAACTAACTGGCCTATACAGAATAGTACACCACAAACTAAAAAATAAAAAATTCTTTTTAAGCCCATGTGAGCTATTTGCTAAAATAGACATATGTTCAGCTATTTAAAAAAGTCTTAATTTTCATAAGGATGGAATTTAATAGGATGTACTCTGACAGGAGTGTAATTAAGCTTGAAATCAAAACCAGAAAAAATCCCCACCCAAATTTAGGAAATTAATTGATACACTTCTAAACACCTATAGGTCAAACAAGAAATTATAATTTGTTAGAAAATATATTTAACTGAATAACTAAAAATATGGCATATCAAGACATAAGGATGTAGTCAAAGCAAAAAATGTACAGCCTTAAATGTCTGTCTTAGAAAATGAGACATTTTTAATATCAATCATCTAAGCAAACATCACAGGAAGAAACAGAAGAGCAAACAAGACTTAAAGAACGTGAAAAAGTGTAAATAAGAAAGGAAAGACTAGAAATCAATTAAATATTAGACAAATACACTGCCGGGAGCCGGTCCATCCTTGCTGTTTCAAGGGACCTGGCATATATGGCATACTGTTCTTAATATGTTTGCTCACCTTCTTGGCACTATGTGTTTTAACCAAGGTCACCTCTCTGAGAAAGGTTGTTTCCCCAGGTAGGGATTTTCCCCTGAAGTTAGGGAGGGAATAAAACCTCTTAACCCCTTCCCCAGCAGAA
>NW_006299714.1:1501837-1510441 GCF_000327345.1 Myotis davidii
TGCCTGGAGAGCCTAGCAAGAGAACATGGCTACAGAGCCTGGCTGGAGAACCTGGAGAACGTGGCTGGAGAACCTAGCAAGAGAACATGGACACAGAACTTGACTGGAGATTGTGGCTAGAGATCCTGGCAAGGCTGCTGATCAACTGAATGCTGTCTCCGTGTCATTCCTTCTTCGCCGACTCCGTCCACACCTTTGGGGACCCCTGGACCTGCTGGGGTTGGACCCCAGCAATACACAATAGAAAAAATCAACAAAGTAAAACAGCTGGTTCTTTAAATACTAATGAAATTGATAAGCCCTAGCAACACTGATCAATAGACAACACAAAGTATCAATATCAGAAATAAAACAAAACAAAAAAAGAAGGAAATAACACAGCATAAACAAAGCTAAACACAATGGGGAAAATATTGGGAGGGGGAAATATTGTCCATTCATGTCACTTAGGCTATATTGATAGAAAATCAAAATAACCAATAAATGTAGTTGATGCAATACTAAAGGAAAACATCAAGCTTACTGCTTAGTCAATTTTGTTATTTGACTGAGTTTGAAAAATCTCTGGTCTTCAAAAAATTGGGATATGTTTGATAGCCATTCAAAAGGGTTAGTTTCAAACAAATAGTTTGAAAGTCTCAGAAGTTATGGTAGAAGTAGGGCCAAAGACCTTGAATGCTCTCTGTGATTTTTCCCTTAATTAACTGGCCTTGGCCAGACTTTTGTTGTGTTTTTGTCTGGGGTTATTTTGGATGACATTTTGCTTGCCACATATTAAGACTTTCTAGTGGGATGCTGCTGGGTTCTTACTAGTATCTCCTCAAATGCTTTCTGTTTGACATCATTTTCTCTTCCTCCCAAAGATGAATTCAATAACTGAAATGTCAAGAATATTGTGTGCAACTGACATTAGAAAATGTTTGGCTTCTTTTTGACTAGTTGGCACTAAGCTCTGGACCGAAGTAGTCTGTTTAAACTGCCTGCAAACATTTTGTTGACTTGAGAAAATTTTGTTGACTTGAGGAAAAATAGGTTTATGAAACCAAGTTACATTCTGGTAGAGAAATACACTGGTAAAAGGTTTGGGTTGGTCATTTTTGAAATTTTGCTTCTTACTCGGTGGTCAAATAGTGAGAGCCTACTGTGATATGCTTTTTGGGAATATTTAGGGCAGTGTTTTCAAATCTGAACATTGAGAGCCTACTATATTTTAGTATGATATGCTTTATGGGAATATTTAGGGCATTATTTTCCAAACTGAATATCAAAGAGGTTAATAGATGTTCCTTTGACAAAATGGTTTCTGGCTAAATGAGCTTAATGAGTTTACAACATAAACTTTCCTGTTTGAGTCATAGATCATATTGAAATAGTAAAACTCCAGGTAAGTCTTGCATCCAAGAAACCAGCTTCATTTTCCTTTGGTTAACCCACGTTTTTTTCCTTAAATTATTTTTGATCATAGATTCCCTTATTTTGGAACATCCATTAAATCTCCTGGGATACAAGAGAATTCTGGGAAAAGAGGATTGAATGAGCTTCTTCTGCCTCCCTCACCCGCACCATTGTATTTTCTGGGGAGTGAAATTGAAGACCTTTCACACTACAAAACATATTAGACAAGTGCCCAACAAAAAATGGTTGTTATAAAGAAACTTATAAAATGTGTAAATGGCAGAAAAAGACACATGTAAACATATAGCCAAATTATTTTTTCTCATTGTCTCCATGTTTTAATTTGTTACCTTTTGGGGACTTAGCCACAGAGAGGCAGTGATTCCTTTTCCCTGAACTGTCTTATTGGTAGCCATAATGCTCCTTCTCTTTCTTCTATTTTCTCAAGTGACTTTTGATGCTGTACCTACAACCTATGTTAAAAAGAGGTTTGGCTTCACCTTCTCATCAAATCAAAAGCTGACTAACAAAATGAAGGAGATGATTTTGCAGATAGATGCCCAAAGTGGTTGGTGGGTGTGCAGCCAGGAAATCTGTCCCAATTATGAAGAATGTCTTGAGAGTGGGTAGAAGACCAGAGACTTGTACCAAGTGCAAGATTAGGCTAGTTATTCCAAGAGTCAAAGTGATCATTAAAATTGTAGGGAGTGTGAGTCAAATGCTCTGGTGAGTATGACAGCACCCCTGGGAGCACGGGACATATTGAATGGAGAAGAAAGTCTAAGCTGAAAAGAACATGGTTAGCTTTCAGAATTGTGAGAGTGACCAAATTTCTCTGGAAATAAAAATGCCTCAGTTCAATTTTTTTTTCAACTTTGGACTTAAAATATAAACTCTAGAAAAATATCTGCTTATAAGATGTGCTCTTTCTGTGAACATTCAGGTGCCTCCAAGCATGAAAGTGGTAATATCTTGTCGTTTAATGACATTCAAAGCCAAATACAGCTGTACCGAGTAACTGTTGTGAAATGTAAAATAAAACAAAACAACTGCCTCCCACCCCCTTACTTAATTAAGAGAATGTAGTATTACTAGTAAATTGGGAGTATTTAACATCTGTTATCCCATTTTGTTTAAGGATATAATTTAAGATACATGTTTCCCAAAGCTTGGCTCTCATTCACGTTTCATCGTGGACCTACTGATGGTCAGTTTGCTAGGATCCCAGCCTTGGATCCTTCCTTAGAAGAGACAAACTTTAAATAGATGCTTTCAATACAGTGCTGTATTAGGTACTTGCATATGGTATAGTGGGAGCATAGAGATGGGAGTAATAGAATCTACCCTAGGTTTGGGGAAGAGAGAGATAGTTTTGGGTATTTAGAAATGGCTCTCTAGAGAAGAGGATGCTTGAGCTAAGTCTTAGTAGAAGAGTAGGTTGTAGGGGTAAAAAGAAGAGGTTGGGAAAGGCATTCTGGGTAAAGGAAGCAACATGGACCAAACACAGAAGCAGGAAATCTAGCAGTCCTATAAGGCTGGGCAAAGACAGTACATTAGTTTTCTAATCCTGCCATAACAAAGCCCCACAAATTTACTGAATTAAAATAACACAAATGTATTATCTTACAGTTCTAAGGGTCAGAAATCTAGAAGGAGTGTCACTGGGCGGAAATCAATGTGTATCCGGGCTACATTCCTTTCTGGAGGCTCTGAGGGAGAATCTATTTCCTTGAATTGTCCAGCTTCTGGAGGCAGCCTACATTCCTTGCCTTGTAGCCCCCTTCTTAGATCTTCAAAGCCAGCATTGTAGTGTCTTGTGACCCTGATTTTTTGAACATCTATTTCTCTGACCAAATCTGAGAAAGGTCCCACTTTTAAGATTCATATGATTAGAATGGGCCTACCTGGATAAATACAAATATCTGTAATCACATCTGCAAAACCCCTGGGGATTAGGGTGTGGGCACCTTTGGGTGTTGGGGATGGTCATTATTCTACCTACCACAGGCAGGATGACTCAGATGAGGTAGGCAAGGACCACATCATGGGTGGAAAGCTCTGTGTGCTTGCTATGCATTGGAGCATGGTTCTTGTTTCTCTTTTCTAGTTTAGATCGACTCCCTTGCCAGCGCTCTGCTCTTTGGGGACTGGAACTGGTCTCTGATATCTGTGGCTCATTGGCAAAGAAAGTGATTTAAGACTGATTGCTATTCATTCATGGAACATGAACCATAGTTTGAGAATAGCTGATCTAGTCAATCCCCATAATTTTATAAACTAGGAAACTGATTCTTGGATAGGTAAGTATGACCTGACCAATATAACATAGCTACTTAGCTGAAAATCCAGGGTTTGACCCCAGTACCACTTCTGTCTACACTTTAAAGCTTTAGACTTTATATCTACTTAGTTCCAAATTTCATTTCATCTCAAGTTTTCCAATTATTCCATTGTAAAAAGCAAAATAATTTTTGCATTTTAGTCTTTTAGTTTTCTTCCTCTCAGTTCTATACCTTCCTAATGCCACGACCCTTTAATACAGTTCCTCATGTTGTGGTGACCCCCAACCATAAAATTATTTTTGTTGCTACTTCATAACTGTAATTTTGCTGCTGTTATGAATCGTAATGTAAATATCTGATATGCAGGATGTATTTTCATTGCTCGTGACCCACAGGTTGAAAACCGCTATTTTAGAGGCTTTACCATCTTTACCAGAAAAGGAATAGGAACATTCAAGGACTGAACATTGACATGCAGTGTTCTTTTTTCTGCTCCACATCATAAATATATATGACAAGGAGAGATTAGCTTTGTTGGTTCATCTTCCTTTTTTTATATTGTTATTTCTATCTTCCTTATAAGACTCACACTCCCCTCACTTCTTTTCTACTTCTCATTCTCTTTCCTTCAATAATATCCCACACTCTATACCCCTCCTGTTTTCTCCTGGGTCTAAGACTAACAAGGGGCAGCCACAAATAGCTGCAGTGGAAGATGTTGATTTAATTGCTTGGTCACATTTTTACTTGGGTCTTTTCTGAGTCTTTCCTCCAGATGCTTACCTAATTTTTCTTCCCTTTGCTCTATTTTTTTTCCTTCTAAATAAAATGAACCCAGCTTCATCCACATCACTGGTTTCTGTCAGCACAGGCAGGGAGTTAACGGTCAAAAAAGATGGCTATATTGAGCATTTATGTAGCACCGTCCCCCTCAGCAATTGAAAACCTTCCGTGGGGAAGCGATATGCCATCTCTATTACATTGCTGATGAGAAATGGAGGCAGAGAGTAGGAGGACAAGGAGGTGGTAAGAATATATATTATAAGTTATACTTTACAGATGGAACAACCAAAGTACAGATTAGGTCTATCCAACTATTTCTCTTTATCATTTGGGGCCTTGGGGAAAGTCAGGATGTTGGAGCATTGATCAGCAGAAATCAATCCATTCCTCTAGTGAACATAACTAAAATAAAGATCTACACAGTCCACAGCTGCTATAGGACATACCACGGCATCATAATGACAGGTACTGTGTATGGCTGTAATGTCCTGGGGTTTGGGCCTTATTCAGTCCTTTTCTCCTTCATCTCCATGAGCCTCCATTGTCTCATCTGTGAAATGGAGAAAAGCAGATATGCATTTCAGTGTTGTCTCCAGATTTATGAGATGAAAAAGTCTTGAGGGTATTTAAAAGCTGATGGGAAAGAAGCAATATAGGGCAAAAGATTTATGCTAGAAGACAGAGAGGATAGTTTATAAAGCAAGGTCCTTCTCTGATAAAACAGGCAGGGACTGGTGGAGGGATAAGCTTTAGTTAGAAAGAAGGGCCCCTATTCTCCAATGGCAGAAGGCAAGGTGGACAAATGACTGCAAATGTAGTGGTGGAAAGTTGAAGGATGCCCCCTCTGAGGGGCCTCTATCTTCTCTGTGAAGTCAGAGTTGACTCCACCTGCTTTGAGTATTGAGAGGGATGTGAGGATATTGGAGGACTGAGGACAGTGGAGAAACCATAGATTCCTCACCGTGGAGAATAAGAGAGAGAACTGGTAAAACTCAGTAGAATTTCTTGGCAGTGTTTCATGTCCTGTTGAGGATGCTGACCATGAACACATAATGACAACCCTGCCCTGTTGCTGTTTCTGCAGTGATGTTCAGCAACCTTGGTTAATAGCTAGATTCACTTGAGAAAAATCAATTCAGTATGATGAAAAACCAGTGGGGCCAGGGACTTGAGGAAGTTGAAGAGAGCAGTCGCAGTAACAATCCATAGTAATACAAGGGTAATATGCAAGTGACCAAATGGCCAAACAGCGGAATGACTGTCCAGACGATCTTCCGGACGAAGCCAGTACTGTGAGGTCCGAGGAAGCCAGGGTTGTGAGGGCGGCTGGGGCTATGAAGACCTACTCTTGCATGAATTTCGTGCATCTGGCCTCTACTATTGAATATAAGTAGGATAGAGAAGGCAGTGAAGGAAGGATGACACTGATAAGTGAGAAGTTGTGAGGGTGGTCAGATGAATTCAAGAAGCTGGTTAACAGAAATAATGAATGAGGTCACCTAGAAGAAAAAGAGTTGTGAAGTATCTGAGTTCTTGATTTGGAAGATAGAAGAATTGCTCTAGGTGATAAGGCCCAGAGAGTGGCAAAGAAAACACACAACCAAAGTGGAGAGTGGAGGAGAAGGTGAATGGAGATGAAGAGTTCATGGAACCCCCATGGACACAAATAATAGGGGGGGTGAAGGCCTAGGGCAGAGGATGGAAATGGGCTATAAGGGGTCAATGGGAGAAAAAAGGGGACATATGTAATACTTTCAACAATAAATATTTTTTTAAAAAGAGTTCAAGGAACCCAGCAACCAGGATGTTGGCTATTAATATAAATTTTGACAGGATATTGACATTAGATTCTGGTTTTGGCATATAATAGTGACAAGGAGGAGAGGGTGATAGACTCAAAAGCATGAGTCTTGAGGGAGTAGGAGTTTTTACAGGGGGAGCCAGTGACAATAGATGAGAAATAGCAGTGTGGAACAAGCAGGGCATTGCTTCTGCCTCCAGACTCTGGGGTATGTGATTCAGCAAACTCTCCTTGAGAAAGCTGTGTAGACAGTTAATCTTCAGGAGAGAGCCAGCATTCTATAAAATTTGGATTATTAAGATTAAATGAGATAGTGTATGTGAAGTGCCTGCCATATAACATGATTTTATGTATCTTAAAAAAATATATAATGTATAATGCACAAGATACTATGTTAAGTGCATTTTATGCATCATCTCATTTAATCCTAACAGTCTGATAGACAAGTATTATTATTATCTGCCTTTTATAAATGAAAGTGCTGAGTTTTGGAGGGGTTAAGTTACTTGCACAGGTCCGCCAGATCAGAGGTGGCAAACTTGAACGCAGGCAGTCTAAAGCCAGAGCCCACAATTTTAATCATTATTATACTATTAGAGGTCTGATGCATGAAATTCATGCAAGAGTAGGCCTTCCTTCCCCCTGCTGCTGGCATTGGCTTCCCTCTGGCACCCGGGACCCAAGCTTCTCTTGCAGCCTCAGCTTTGTCCGGAAGGTTGTCCAGAAGGATGCCCAGTCTAATTAGCATATTATGCTTTTATTATTATAGATTTTTGTTTTGAAAACAATTGTATCAGATTGTCCATATGAATGAATTTATTTTTAAATCGTGTAAGGTAAACCTAAATTAAGTCAAACTAAACTTTTTGGTAAATATGGAACTGTCCAAATATGTAGCATGATAATCCCACTACCATATACCCTCCTTGCAGGGCCAGGAAGGGGGATTAAGGCCAGTAATTTTGTGGGGGGTTTTTTTGAGCCTATATCTCAAGGCAAGTCTGCAGGCCTATTTTGGATGGCTTGATCTTGATTGATGACTATGAAATAATAGGGTGAGTCAGGGAAGAGATGAAAATGAATTTGGAGTTAATGTAGCTAAAAGTAGAAATAGGTGGAAATTAAAGGAATTATGTTAGCAGGTGTGGAATTATGGGAGGGCTAGAAAGGGAGAAGGAGGCTCTGGTTACCTGTGCCTCCTGTGGATCAGAGAAAGGATGGAGGAGGTTGGCTGAGCTGTTAAGTCCCTCACGGGTCTTGTAAAGGGAGAGTTGTCACTTGCATTGAGCATTGTCCCTAGGTTATCTGGGACATCTGAGCATATAGAGTTCAATAACTCTGAGTTCATTCCTAAGAGGGAAATGGTGGTGGTGGGAATAACCAAAGTACAGGAAACTTCACCTGGTCTTGGGCACTCATTTGGACCGCTGGGTCCTAATATAACTGCACACTGAATTTCTGGACAAATATTCTCATTCTTTCCTTCACTGAGGAGCATACTTCCATGCAGTGATCTACAGTTCTGCCATCAGGGCAGTGCCATTGCCCTCAGCCATGGACACCGTGTTGAGATGAAAAGGGTGCACAGAGATTCAGGTTCAAAGGAAGGGCATTCCAGATCACATTGGGGGATGGGGCAATGGTGACCATCCCTCCCCACACTAGTGTTTGAGACCAGAGGTGAGATTATCATGAGAAAGGAATAACTGAGTGAATACTGATAGGGCATTTCCCATAGCATTTTATTTTTTACTAGAGGCCTGTTGCACGAAGAGATTTGTGCAATAGGCCTTCCCTTCCCCTGGCTGCCAGCACCGGTTTTCCTCCAGCTCCTGGGACCCAGGACCCAGGCCTTTAGTCTTTGCTGCTCCAGCCGGAGCCTTCAGTCTTTGTTCTGCCACTTTGTGCCTATGCATGCAAATTAACCACCATCTTTAATTTGCATACTCACCTGATTGGCTGGTGAGTGTAGTGGAGGGATGGTCAATTTACATGTTTGTCTATTATTAGGTAAGATTTTCCTTAGGGGAAGTTTTTTTTGGTCACAACCTTGGAGGGACTGAATTAGTATATTGATTTTTAATCCAGTGGGGACTCTGTACTATTTTCCTCATCAGGTTTGTCCCAGGGCATTGAAAGGTGCTACTTCTTCAGCTTATGAAACAAAATGACTAGCCTGAACATGTTCATTAGTGAGTACAGAAGATTTAAAAAGTACCCTGAGAGCCAAAAAGTTCCAGGGAAATTTCCCCAATTTCCCAGGGAGAAATTTCAGACAACCACATCTTTCCTTCATTTCAGCATCCCAGTCCCTGAAATGCTTGGTTCTGAGAATCGTTAGGG
>NW_006299714.1:1510451-1517128 GCF_000327345.1 Myotis davidii
GAAAGATAGAGTCCTCCTGGCAGGTACTGAGATGTTTGGTTTGTTTTAACTTTGTGTTGATCCCTGGAATGTTAAGAGGCATGTTCCCATACAAACCACACTTCAATAAAAAGATGACTATGGTTAAATCCAGTCCCATGGGGCAGCTAAAAATTTTTTTAAAAAATGCATATATTGGAGAATACAGTGCTTCTGTGGCCAATTCCACCAGGTTCACAGAGCGGGCCTTTCTGGAAGGTTTATGTCACTTCTGTTTATTCTGATGAGGAAGGCAGTTCCTAGCTTTTTCAATTATGATGTGTCAGTTTTTCCACTGAAGATCACAACTTCTCGGAACATAAACTTCTGGTGTGTTTCTAATCCCTCTGAGTCTTAATGATGGCATGTGATCCAATGGCATGCAACACACATCCTGCACCATATCTTTGCCTAACTTTTTGGTGTGAAATTCCAAGTTTTGTAAGTCTAGTCTTTCCCACATGACCCGTAAGCTGTCTTCAGATCCAGGAAATACTTGGACAGAAATCAGAAAATCAGATCCTGTACTTTTTGGAACGTGAGGAGCTTTAAACAAGGGGGTAAAAGATTACTGGCATGTAAACCAGAGCAAGTCTCAACTGTTCCGCTTCATTTTGGAAAAAGTCAGCCTTGTTCACCAGATGTACTTCTGTTAGCATCCAGAATTACAATAAAAAATAAGAACAAAAAAGATCCTGCTTTTGTCAGAAAGCCTAAATGACCAGGCTCTGACTAGCTCCCCCACCTTCCCACACCAAGATAGTGAGCAACAGCTCATGGAAGAGGCCTCTTGGTATCCACACAGCTCTCTGCTCCTGTCACAGGGCCATGCCCACTCTTTCTCGTCACCTCAGATTACAAGAGAAAGAAACACACTGCAGAGAGCTCGTCCCTTCTGCCTCAAGCCAGTTACCAGCTTTCAAATCCAGAAGATTCTGAAGGAAATGAAAATGTGTGGTCATAGGTTTCACAGTACTACCCCGATATGACCAGTAGATGGCAGATGTGCATTGTAATCTGAAATTGCTACCAGTGTGATACTACTGGTAGTCTCAATGGTGGTGAAGCTCATCAAGAGAGGTACAGAATAATGACCATTAAAAAGAATGTTGTTCGTGCCCTGGCCTGTGAGGCTCAGTTGGTTGAGTGTCGTTCCATGCAATGGAAAGGCTGCCCGTAGGATTCCTGGTCAGGGCACATGCCTGGGTTGTGGGCTCAATCCCCAGTAGTGGGTGTGCTGATGGATGTTTCACTCTTACATTGATGCTTCTCTCTCTCCCTCTCCCTTCCTCTCTCTATTTAAAAAAATAAATAAAAACATTAAACAAAAGAAAAAGAATGTTGTTCTTAACCAGCAGATAGATTCATTGACCCCCATGGAAAGATTCTCTGTTTCCATTACACCTGAGGTATCACCACACTTGCATAATTGGCATCCTTTTAAACTATACGTTGAAAGGCAATATGGCCACTGGAAAACACCATGCATTTTTTCTCTCACTCTCATTTATTTATTAATTCAACAACTACTTGTCAAGTCTACCGTGTTCCTGATTCTGGGCTAAGTAATAAGGACCCAGAGATAAAAATTATACAATCCCAGTATTTAGGAAACTCATCCTCCAGAGGGATAGATGTGCCATCAAAGGAATCATGGTCATGAAGGTAAGAGGCTATAGAGAAGCTCATAGTAGACCATGTAACGTGCTGAGGGTGAAGGGGTGTCAAGAATAACTTCTTTGACCCTAGCTGGTTTGGCTCAGTGGATAGAGGATGGGACTGTGGACTGAAGGGTCTCAGGTTCAACTGTGGTTAAGGGCACATGCTTATGTTGCAGGGTGGATCCCAGTAGGGGTTGTGCAGGAGGTAGCTGATCAATGATTCTCTCTTATCATTGATGTTTCTCCCTCTCCCTTCCTCTCTGAAATCAACTATCTATATCTATAGAGCAGCGCCAGGCCCTGAGCTTGGCCGGTGTGAGGGACAGAAGGAAGGCCACGAAAGTGCTAGCATCCCCAGCAGTGGGGAGAACAGTCGGGGTTCGGTATATATATATATATGAATAACTTCTTTGGTAAAACACTGAATATTTGAGAATGGGTGAAATATGGTTTAATGAATAGGAAATTAGTTGGAGAAAGAAGTGGTCCAGACAGAAGAACAGCATGTTCAAAGATTTTTATTTAAGAGAGGGTGAGGAGCATTCCAACATGAATCACAGAACCAGGCAGAAAGTGGTATGAGATGAGGAGGAGACTAGATCACATGGGGCCTTCTAGGCCATAAAAAAAAAAAAAAAAGAAAACTGTTTTCATTAAATTCTTGATTTCTTTGTGATTTCCTTGGCAAGGCAATTTTTTCAGACTAGCTTGCTGGCATCTTGGCGGGCAAAGAAGACTGGTCCAATAATAAAAGAAAGAACAGGTTTATTTGACTGGGAACTGGAGGAGAGGAACATGGAGATCTGAGAGTCAAAACTGGTTTGGATAATTTTAAATCAAAAGAATACTCATTGTATTTCTAGGGTTAAGTAATCTATACGGCAGCAACAATCCATCAAAATGATGGTCTATCATGTCTGTGTGTCATTGGCTTTATTCTCTTTAACACTAATCATAGCCACCTATGGGCCAGGCACTGAAATTGACACTTTCACTGCAAGAATTTGCAGCACCAGGCAACCACAGAGTGTGCCTATAGAGGCCGGTGTTACCCCTCATTTGCCTAACAGCCCCTCACTCATCATGACTCTATATCAATTAAGCAATTGTTTTTCTCTGAAAATCTCAGCCCTTCAATAACATGGCCTCTAAGCAAATGACACTGTGAATTAGCCTCTGGAATGTTTCTAACACAGCAGAGGAAACAAATGACATGTCATTATGGATTTTCTGGCCGTAAAACACCAAGGCAGATATTGGATTTTAAAGAATTACAGGCTGATGACAGGTCATCACTTAATTTAAAAGCAAACTTAGGTTTGTGATCTGCTGTGAATGTTGGAAATCCCATGGAGTTGAAGGTAGGTAAAATTATATATTTGAACCCAAATGACTAGTCCATATACTGCTCTCTCCCCCAGTTCTGTTTGAAATACACAGAACAGTGACTACTGTATAGCTAGACATTTACTTTACAGCATGCAAAATCCAAAGTCAATGACTCCTTTTATCACTGCCTTAATATGGAGCTAAGCACATAAACATAATGCAATTCTCTGTGTGAGAAGTCATAGATGCTTTAGGGCTACTGGAAAATTTTCATTTACCTTGTAGTAACATTCTTAGACCACCCAGCAGAGAAATCAAGAACTATTTATTTTGGGGGCCTGGCTGCAGTTTAGCAGAATATTTTCACCCATCTCCTTGCTTGATCTAACCATATATCTAATTGTGGGTTACTATAAATATAATGAGGATCTATTAGGTAGGTGAGCCCAGGGTCTTAGACAGTTTTATTAGTTCTCATAAATATTTATGTTCCATATATAATCATATTATCATAGTTTTGTATACACACACGAAATTCATGAACCTATTTATTTTATCAACTAAGCAATGCCGCCAGTCGTAGGCAGCAAAATATAGTAGAGATGATAAAAATAAGGACCTGTCAACAGCCTGGCTACAATGCTTTAAACAGAACCCATTTTCCTTAGAACCATAGTGCTTAGGGTTAGCCCAACCCACTGGATGGTCAAAATGCCTCTTCCACCCCATAGCACTCTTCTCTCCGCCTGGCCTGAAATGCCACCCTTAGAGACAATCATAGGTGGTACCATCAATTAAAAAACTGTTTTCCACTGGAGGAGACATGAGAAAAGACCTTCTTGTATATTACACACAACCGTGGGCTACCCAAAGTTATGTACAATTCTCAGGGCATTAATTAACCACTGTCTTCTCCAATTGTGTCCACTCTAACTTATATAAACATTGAACTATCAGAAAACCAATACATAAAGTATTAGTAGTAGTAACAAATAATCTCTCATTTATCCCACATTATTGATGGCAGGTCAATCTTTAAGAAGTCCAGGGCAAGATTCCAGGAAGAAGACTAAAGGACTTCACTGACCATCTGAAGACTAATGAGTTATTGCCACTGAAATGCTGAGGGGGCAGGGAAAGAAGTAGCACTGGGGAGCTTCTTAAAAAGTAGAAATGAAGATCAAGGCACTTCCTAACAGAACTGTGCCCATCAAGATGGTGGAGTTTTCTCTGCATATGTCCAGGTACCCCTAGATGGACAAAACTGGGGCACAAGTATTGACCAGATGACTTTGAAAGGTCAGATACAGGAGGGACCAAGAGAGCCATTTTCTATGTCTTGTTCCATTGAGGCTCACAGAATGTTAAGCTAGGGGAGACTTAGTTTAAGAACTTTCCCAGTAATTGAACCAAATCCAAAGAGGCTGAAGGTCACACAGGAGTTGTGACACAGACCTGCTAGGGCTGTGGCTTGAGCTCACTTCTCCTAGTTACCAATGAGGTCTAATTTCATCCATGCTGCATAGTAAAGCAGACAGAAGAAGCGGTAGATAAAGAAACAACAGTTCAGTTCCATGTCTAGAAATCCCTTAGCTTGCTGAAGTGAATACTTTCGGGAAAGCAGTTCTCCTGGGAAGAAGGAGTGAAATGCTGTCCCCAGATTACCCTTGCCCAAGTGATGTAATGGACGTTGAGCCTTTGGTGTGACCTGTTGGATACAGTCCTATCTCTAAGACTGTCTATGGTCAAGGATCTGTTCTCTTTGTCCACCTGTTTCACGCACACACAATTCCGGACCCCATCTGCCTATTGCAATTCTCCACCCTTGCCTGATCTCTTCCTTCTTTTGGCCAAAACAAATTGCTTCCAAATGAAACATACATCTTTTTAATTTTGTCCCTCAAGGCCAGATGTCTTTTGCCAAATAAGTCTCTAGCCATATAATTTGTTAAACCTATCCAAGTCATCATGCTGAGGGAGTCTAAAAGGCACTCCAAGAGTCATCCTTCCCTACCTAGCCACCATGCCCTGCCTGTCTATTCAGGAACATAATGGAAAGAGGAATGGGAAGACAGAACTTGAGTCTTAACTATATGACCTTGGGCAAGACTCAGTGTCTTGGAGTTTCAATGTCCTCATCTATAAAACACAGATTAAAATCCCCACTGTCCATGCTTTACAGAATGGTGAGGTCCAAATGTGGAGAGGTATGTGAAAGAGCTTGATAAACTTAAAGCATTTTGTAAACTCAATGCAATTGTTAATAACCCCTATGAATGACACTGTGGTAGGAATCTGAAGCCAGGTATGGACAACTCCCAAGTATTCTTAAGATCCACACTCTGATGACTCCCTGCTCAACCTGCCCATAGATCCAGCTGTGCCTGTAGGTTTGATAAGAGAATTTCTATCTTCACAGAGATACACAATTTTACATGGTCTTTAACATGACATAGAGATTACTTCTTCCCAGTGTTGCTACTAACCCAGAAGCAGAGGTTAGTTCGGGAAAGAATCAAGTTTTTTTCATTATCAGGCAACCATGTAGGTCATCTTTATGGTATTTTTCCAGAAGACGTTTGTCTGGTTCCTAAAAACTTTCCTTTGGCCTCCTTGACTATTTTGTAATTCCTTGACAGAATACTTCCTCTGGTGTCCCCATTTTCTTACTTGCTATGTGCACTCTGCAATAGAAAAAAAAATTTTTTTTCACATTGCCTTTTGAGCCAAGAGTAACAAAATTTGGACCCTGCATTTTCTGAAAGAATTTCCTCTGAAACAATCTTTGAGGTAAATCTCTTCTGAATCTGGCATATCCTCTACTTGAACCTGGCATATCATTTTCTTTTCACACATTTACCCTATAAATTCACATCTCTGTTTTCTCACCCCTCTGACATTCTGACAGACGGTATAATATACATAGTGAATTAAAGCTCCTCTGCCTTTGCCCTCCGTAGGGTGCCATCCGAGCACAAGCCAGGCACCTGCCCTTTCTCACCTGTGATGTTTATGACAAGAGCACCATCAATTAGTTGTGTTTGCCTCTTTCCAGACCAAGGTTATGCTTGATAATCTTGGAATACAAATTAGATCACAAGTTGAGCAGTTGGCAGATCATCTGAACTGCCAACTCAGTCTATGCAGAAGTCTTGCGAAATAGTCACTTAGATGAAAAAATTTGAAAATATTAAAAGTTTAGGTAAATGAAAGCATTTTCTATGTCCAGTAAATGTTAGAAGGAACCTGGTGAAGTTCAGGTAGTAGCCCAGAAAGTTGCTGGAATCATACCGTATCTCTTGCTACCTTTAACCAAACTTCTTATGAGACTGATTCTTACATTTTTTTGCCCCCTCAAAAGGATAAATAGAACATTCCATAATAAAAATTTTATAGAGGGATTGGATATTTCTAATTATAATAAACTAGAAAGAATGTGCAGTAAAGAAACAACAGTTCAGTTCCATGTCTAGAAATCCCTTAGCTTAGTCAATTTCAGATTTTTGTTCCTCTTATTGAGGAAATGATGGCTAAGGGAACAGTTTTTAAAATTACTATTTCTTTTTATCCCAACTTTTTATTTTGAAAAATTTCAGGCCTACATAAAAATTTATTAAAAGTGCAATTGGTAATTGTTAAATTCTGCTGCATTTTCTTGATATCTCTGCA
>NW_006299714.1:1517785-1528398 GCF_000327345.1 Myotis davidii
CAGAAACATCAATGATGAGAGAGAATCACAGATCAACTGCCTCTTGCACGCCCCTTACTGGGGATTGAGCCCGCCAGTAACCCGGGTATGTGTCCTTGACCGGAATCTAACCTGGGACCCTTCAGTCCACAAGCCAATGCTCTATCCGCTGAGCCAAACCAGCTAGGGCAATCCCACTTTTTAAAATGATCTTTTAAGACTTTTTTTTTTAAAAGCTTGAGATAATTGTCTCGTAATATGTTCTGCATTCTGGATTTGTTGCTTATTTCCTCATGATTAGGTTGAGTTTAAACCGTTATTATAAAAAACAGAGGAAGAATGACTGTGAAAGCTGTGCAGAGGCCCAGGTGGAGAAGAACCAACATCTAATTAATAACAATCCTACTTTTTAAACATTTTTAAAAATATATTTGTATTGATTTTGGAGAGGAAGAAAGAGGAAGAGAGAGAGAGAGAAATATCAATGATGATAGAGAATCATTGATCGGCTGCCTACTGCACGACCTGCAAACCGGGTATGTGTCCTTGATCGGAATCGAACCTGGGACCCTTCAGTTCACAGGCCAATGCTCTACCCACTGAGCCAAACTGGCTAGGGCCATCCCACTTTTTAAAATGATCTTTTAAGACTTTTTTTTAAAGCTTGAGATAATTGTCTCGTAATATGCTCTGCATTCTGGATTTGTTGCTTATTTCCTCATGATTAGGTTGAGTTTAAACCTTTATTATGAAAAACACAGGATGAATGACTGTGAAAGCCATGCTCTAAATAGCCTCCAATGCTCCTCACCTCCTGGTGGCCATGCCTTTGTGTTGTACCACCCACACTGAATCAGGTCAGGTCCATGTGACCAATGGAAGACTGTGGATGTGGTGATGTGTGATTTCCAGACCTAGTTTAGAAAGACAGTGCGCTTCTACCTTGATCTTTTGATTCCCCAGCTCTAGGGGAAACAGGCTGTGATGCCATAAGGATGCTCAAACAGCTCTGTGCAGAGGCCCAGGTGGAGAAGAACCAACATTTGAACAGCAACTGGCCAGCCACGTAGCATTTTGAAAGTAGACAGTCCATCCCTGATCAAGCCTTCAGATATTTTTCCAGTTGATGTCTTATTGCAACCACATGAAACCCCAAGCTAGAACTTCCTGGCCAGAACCTTCCTGTATTCCTTACAGAAATATGAGAAATAATAAATAGTTACTGTTGTTTCAAGCCATCATGTTATTGGGAGTATTTATTAAGCATCTTTAGATAACATATAGAAACACTATATACCTCCCACTGAATGACTGCAAGCATCTAATTTCATTATTGGTGGTGCTAAGTTTGATCATTTGGTTAGATTAGAATCCAGCAGATCTCTTCATTATAAAGTTAGCATTCCTCCTTTGTGGCAAATAATAAATTGGTGGAGTTTAAGACTGTCTGAATATGCTAATTCCCGACATTTCACCCAATGATTTTAGAAACACTTATGATCTGTCTCTAAATCAATGATTATACTGATGCTTGAAAATGCAGATTTTTCTAATTCAGTCATTCCTTTTACATTTATTAACTGGCATTCTTCTATAAAGAAAATAAGCTTTCTCCCTATCTTGCCAACGCCATGCCCCTATCTTTTTCCCCCCCTTACAAACATAATTGCAGAATTCATTTAAACAAATATTTATTGAATGCCTACCAGCTCCAAGCATTGTTCTAGGCACTGGGGGTAGAGGTCTAGATAAAAGTGTGAACAAAAGAGAAAAAAAATACCTACCCTTATAGAGTTTACATTCTAGTAAGAATGTTCTCATCTCTTGCTTCTGTAAGGGTTTCATTTTCCACTCTTTCATGGTGCACAGCCTGTTTGCTTCTCTTCTTAATTAAGATGGCTGCTTATTGCCATAGATCTCTCATCTTCTGAGTCTTTATATCTGAGTTCACTTTGGCAGGTATGTTTTCTCCAGGGGATCAGCCATTCTTTGGTGCACTGTTACAATGAGAGAAGCATGGACATGGGAAAAGTCATTTCCATCTCTGGGTCTAGCTGAAACTAACTTCTGTATTCCGCTTCTTGATACCTCCTGTGTAACACCATTAACACTCTCCCAGAAGCAGTCGCCTGGGGCATTACTGTTTAATCAAATAATTCTGATAGTGTGTGGGCTGCCTGAGCACCTAGGCAATACTAAGCACATAGTCAAAGCAGAGAAGATGCCTTCTGAATGCAATTTAATGGACAGTTGGGTTAACGACTGAATTGACTGGCTATAAACATGGCTTGCTCTTTTATTACTACACTAGAGGCCCGGTGCATGAAATTCATGCATGGAGGGGGTGTTCCCTCAGCCCACCCACTCCAATTGGGGACCTCTTGGGAGATGTCCGACCCACAGGGATGGGGCCTAAACCGGTGGTCAGACACTCCTCTCATAATCTGGGACCACTGGCTCCTAACCACTCACCTGCCTGCCTGCCTGATCACCTCTAACTGCCTCTGCCTGCCTGCCTGATCTTTCAAGATCAGACGCACATTGGTCTTCAGACATTTTCTGTCAATAACGCTGGCTTCTTTCGGTTGCAGAGCTATGTTGTATCAATAGTTGCTCTTTAGACATAGTCCCACCTCCCTGCTGTCACGGTCTGAGATGCAGGTGAATGAGAGTCCTGGCTGTCAGGCTGCTGAGAGCTGTCTGACCAACAGCTGATTCTGGCTGATTCTGTGGGGGTGGGACTTCCTCCTCCCTGCTGTCAGAGTCTCCGCGACGCAAACATTCCATGCCTGGCCTGGCCAGAGGCCCTCCTCTGCGGCCAGGCACAGAAAAGATCCCCCCTCCCCCCTGCCCCGACCACTCTGTGCCTTCTGCCCAGAGGCCTTCCGCGGCCAGGGTGGAACATTTGCCTCATCACCACGGTGATGAAGAAAGCATTCTGCCAGGCTGCTCACACTGCCTGCTCTCAGCGGCCGCCCCCCAGGACTGGGGGACTCTGACAAGGCTGAGAGGACTGGGTGCCGCCATCTTGTGGCTATGGGCATTGCCATCTTTGTGGTGGAGTGAAGGTTAATTTGCATATTACCCTTTATTAGATAGGATAGGCTTTTTATTTTATTTTGAAGGTTAAAATCCTACCCAAGCCTGTGGTCATTTGAGGCTTCTTTCCTGTATGGAAGTTGCTAATTCTAAGCAATAAACACTATCAATCCCCTTTCTGTTTTATTTAAAGATTTTGTATCAGTACCTTCTTCCACCTTTCCTTTATACCTGTGGTTTTCAACTTGGGGCAATTTTGCCCCCAGGGTACATGTGGCGATGTCTGGAGATATTTTCAGGAGCCTGACCAGGAGTTCTATTAGCATCTAGTGAGTAGAAGCCAAGGATGCTACTAAACGTACTACAGTGCACGGGACAGCCACCCAACAAAGCATTATGTGCTTCAAACTATCAGTAGTGTGGAGGCTGAGTAATCCTTCTCTATACACTTGGTCTAAGTCACCCTGTAACATGAAAAAGTGTTAATTTCCACAGTATAAGGGGAGTTGATTAAGTGATGCCTGAGTAACATAGGCAGTATCAATGGCAATGATAGTAGAATCTACTGGTACCTTTGAATTCCTCAAAGAATGATCTAGAAAGTGTTTAATTTTTTTGATAAGGGAATTCTACCACCCAACCTGTGCTCTTTCTTCACTGTTTCCCTCTTGGGCACATCTGGGGAGGAATGGTCCAAGAAAGGACCCACAAAAGATGCTTTTATCCTCTCCTTGCTTTGCAAAGCTTTTGTTTCCTTAACCTGGCTTGGCCTAACAGTCCTCACTGTATGGACTATAGAACACCAACTCCACTGCCACCCCCACACTGCTTGGGACCTTGTTTCTATCCTAGGCCATCAGCTGCCTCCATAGGCAGTGAGCAAGTGAGGTCACACAAGCTGTGGTGGCAGAGATTACCCCAGTTTTTGTTTTGTTTGTTTGTTTTTGCATTTGGCCTGGAATCCCGTGGGGGCATACAATCCCTTCTCCTGTGGTGTCTTTGTGGGCCATCCCCTAACAAATGCCTACTTGTTCTTCCTCAAAGCTCATAGGGTGTCAGAAGCCAAGGCTGAGTCCTCTTTGCATTCCCAGCGCCCACTGGCATGACCTCAGGAATCCTGCAGCTGCAGCTTGAATGGGACTATTTGATGGTTTGCCTGAGGGCTTAAGTGGAGTTGGATGGCACAGAATCCTCCTATTAACAGCTCTGTCAAATCTTTAACCAGACTCAAACAAATACTTTGGGGAAAAATCACTCCCTTGTCTGAGTTCTCCACCTTGCCACTCAGCAAAGGAATCAGGATTCTGCTCCGCCAGCACTAGCACTGGGTATGGTGCACAGTGCTCAGTAGATATTGGTTGAACCGAACGATGGGAACACAGTGCCAAAATGAAGTTTTAGAGATTGGTTGGTACTGTAGGGGAGAGAAAAAAGAAATATTTTCTTCTATCCATTTTAGCTTTGCTGGTTGGGGCCTTGTAAATTAGATTGACAAAAGCCAGATTAACAAGAAAAAAAAAGTTTATTAATGTGTGCATCGTTCATACACCTGGAGTACACAGGGGTGGTTAAAAATTAGGCTTATATAGCATTTTAACAAAGGAACATCACATTTTGAGAGAAGGAACAAAAACAAGGGGGGAAGACTTTGAGTTTCTAAGGGACAAAAAATTAAGAGAAGGTAAATATATGGAGACACTACTGATAGATAAGGGCTAATCTTAGTAGATTCCTCCAGTGCTGCCTCTGGGCTGATAAGAGTCTTGAGCTGTCTCAGGTAATTTACTCATGTCCTGTTTGGTAGAGACAGATGGGAGGGGGGACACCTTTACAAATTTATGTCCTATTTTTAGGCAACTAAGGAGAGGGCAGAGAGCTTTTCTTGTATCTGATTCTTCTCAATTGCTTTCAACTCAAAATCATCCTCATGCTAAAGTGGCATATTTTGGGGGTGACATTCTGCTACCCTTAGTACTATCTGTATTGGTCCCTGCACCCATCCTTTTGCCCCCATCTTTAGCTTAAAGAGCAGTGTTTCCTGAAAGAAATAATGTTCAGTAAGAGCAATAATATTCTCTTTATAGTCAAAGAGCTCCTAGACTCAACACCAGGCACATTGTTCCTACACTCCCAAGCTTATTTCTGAAGGGCACACAGACTGATCATTTTTTAAAATGCAAACTCAGTGTGTCCAACCCTCAAGGAAAAACCAATTACCTTAGATTCTGTAGTCTTTCACCACCGGCCTCTTTAACCCTCTAGCCCAGCCATGGGCAAACTACGGCCCACCAACCGGATCCGGCCCATTTGAAATGAATAAAACTAAAAAAAAAAAAGAAAAAAAAAAAAAAAGACCGTACCCTTTTATGTAATGATGTTTACTTTGAATTTATATTAGTTCACACAAACAGTCCATCCATGCTTTTGTTCCGGCCCTCCTGTCCAGTTTAAGAACCCATTGTGGCCCTCGAGTCAAAAAGTTTAACCACCCCTACTCTAGCCTCTAGTTCCTCACATCTCCTTTCTAACACTATGCTCTGAGTTCACTAAACTCTTTTCATTCATTAAACCCACTTTGCTCTCTCTACCACTGAGCCTTTGCACATTCTGTTTTCCATAACAGTCTTCTTGCTTTTCTTTGTGGGACTAACTCCTACTCATGCTGCATTTTGCTTAGGCAGATGATTCTCAAAATTTGCTAAATACTAAAATCACCCCGGGGGTGGGGAGCTTTTCACACCCTATTCCCCCCCCCCCAAAAAAAAACCCAGAATCTCTGAGGGTGAAAGCTAGGCATCACTATTTTTATTTTTATTTTATTACCAAGATGATTCTAATGTGCAACCACACTGGACAAGCAGTGGTTTAGAGAGGTGTTTTTCAAAGTTTAATATATATCACCCTGACTCAGTGGATCTGAGATGAGACTTAGTATTCCACATTTCCAAAAAGTTTCCAGGTGAGGCCCATGTTGTGATGTGGCTGGTCTGCAGACCATACTTTGAGGAGATAAGGCTTCCATTCCTCTGGGATAGCGTTTCTCAAAGTGTGGTCCCCAGACTATCAGTATCATCTGGCAAAACATTGAAAATGCCAATTATCAGACCTCACCCCAGATCTACTAAAACAGGTTATTACTGATAGGTACTTATTTATTAACATTTTAATTCTGTATGGCTAGGTTTCTCTCTGTTTCTTCTCATTATTGCAGTACCTTTAGCATTTTTTGTAATGCTGGCTTGGTAGTGAGAGAGAGCAGGGAGAGAGAAAGTCAGCTGTGTTTTAACACGCCCTCCAGATGATCCTATGCACACATGTTTGAGAACCACTGTTCTAGGAAGTATGCTGAGACCCTGACACTGAATTGCTTTATCTCTCTCTCTAGCCTCCACGGCTTTTCCAGAGCATTCTATGCTTTCCTCTGCTGGAGCACCTTGTATACCTATTGTTTAACTGTCTGTTCATCGGCCTTTATCCCAAACTGGAGGAAAAGGTCTGTGATTGTTGGGCCATGACCTAGCACAGTGGCTGGCACCTAATGGGCACTCAGTAAATATCTGTTGAATGGATTAGAGAAGAACAGAAGGTTAAACTACACCTTATTGCATTGTTCTTTCCAGGTAATTTCCTCTGTGGCTAGATATAAAGAATGGGGAAAAGAGTAAGAACAAGATTATAAAATATCGTCAAGGTCATCTTAGTGTCTGAACTCTGTCCCAAAGAGTGACCCTTACAGGGCAAGGTCCAGGTTTCCACGACCCCTCTCTCTAGCACAGCCACAGGTGGCAGTTCAATAAATCTATTCTGCAAAAATAAAAATTCAAGGAGATTCGGTTGTCTGGGAGATTTTCTGCAGAATTACCTGGCAGTAGTTTCTCCCTTGTTATGCTGCAACATGATGAAAAGAGAAAGTAATTCAAATTTCTTTCAAACTCTACTCTCTGAGGTTTTCCCCCCTCACCTGATGGGGTCATCTTCCTGATAATGCTCTCAATAGCGGCACCTCCATTTCTGTTAGGGAACAAAAAGGTGCAGAAATGCTGGTTGCTAGGGCCCATAAACATCAGGGTCTTAGCAGTAAGATAAAGGAGAGAGACTCTTGCCATCCCTGGACACAGCTATCAGAAGGTTTCAGGGAGTGTCCCTAGAAAATTCATTTTGGTCGGTATAATTCTGTTGGGAGATATGAAATTGTTTCTAATCTACCAGGAGATGCATAGCAGGCATCCACAATCCTCCGTTTTGAAATCACAGAATCCCAAGGCACATCATCTGCATTTGTAAAGTGACCCCAGTGATTCTGATGTGCAGCTGGAGAACCCCTGGCTTGGAGTTAAGACAAGGTGGGGGCTTAGAAATCACCCCACCCAGTGCCACACAGGTGTTAAAATGACGGAAGGAGACCTCTACACAGAACTAAACATCACAGTATGGGGGGGGCAGGGGCGGGGGAAGACTACAAATAACTGATTAGAAGTGCAGAAACATACAAATTATAAAATGCACCCCCAATATTATAGAGTCTCTATACTGTTTATGTGTAGGTAAAAGTCTGCAAGAGGGTTAGAAGGAAGTGCTTTAATTTCTTTCAGGTAGTTGCCTCTCACGGAGGGGAAGAGACCAAGGAGGGAAGATAAAGGCGCTAAAGGAGGCGTCCATCTTGTGCTATACTTCACTAATATTTTAAAAACAGGTCTTGAAACAAACATTACAAAATGTTAACATGTTGGCTGGGAGGTATGTAGGTAGTTATATTCTTTTGTGCTTTTCTATTCTTTAAAAAATATTCTCGAAATAAAAGTAATTAATTTAAAAAATAAAGACCTAGCACCCATGTTTCTGTAAATGCGAACTACGAGGCCTGGGATGGAGCGTGGAGTGATACCACGTCAGGGACCGGCGAGGCTTTGCGCTCCCCCTCCCCCCCGCACCCGAGGGCTTTGCCATTGACTTCTGCTGAGTCACGGATCGCCCTGCCTCGGAAGCCCTTCCCGGCATGCCTCTCAGCATCCCCTTCAGCTCCCCTAAAGGAGGTTTACAGCCTTCCCCGTGCAGGGGCTCTGGGCTCGGTGGCTGCTGGCTGCTTTCCCTGTCTTGGCCCCTTTCCAGAGCAGGGGTGCCGCAGCGCCCCAGCGCGGGGGCACGGAGGCCGGCTGGTCTCCTGGGCACCGCGGCGTGAGCCCGCTGGCTGCTGCATTTGCTGCGGCATTGCCAGCGCTCAGATGGGCGTTCCCGGGCGGGAACCCTGCACAGAAGGCTAATCAGCCCGCTTGTATGCGCGCTGAAAAGCCCCCTCTGAAGGCAGCGACTCAGACACAAAGCTTGGATGAATGTGCTTCGCTGCAGTGCGTGCAGCTGGATTATTGACTGGGGTTGAGAAAGGCGTTGAAATGAAATCGGGAGACTGCAGGGATCTGCTCTTTTGATTCGGGCTCTCCCAGGATTTTGCAGGCTCCAGATGGCCCTGGTCCAGAGCAAAACATCTCCCTGTGATCCTAGCTAAAAAATTTGGGAAGCCATCTGCATAAATCATTTTCTCTTAATAAAAAGCAAGCACACAGTCGCACATGCTGGTTCCCACTCCCCCGCCCCCAGTCTCCTGCCTCCATGTTCTCATGTGGCTGGCTCACCTGTCACTGAGCTGTTTGAGTGAGCTGGGGGTTTTTCTATTTGCTGGCAAGCCCTGATGTAAAAGCAAGCCAGCGCCTGAAAGCCACCGAGGAGCCATGTTCACAGAGCAGGAGCGCAGTCCGCAATTATGCCAGGCAATCAGAGGCTTCAAGGGATGAATAGCTGTCAAAGCACGCTGGGGTGTTTGATAACCTCTAAGGCTGCTATTGTGAGTGGAAACCACAAGGTGAAAAAAGAGATGGGGATGGATGAGCTGGCGTTTCTTTCCCCTTGCCTTTGAAGAGTTTGACAATACTGCCAAGTACTCCCTGGAGAGGGTGCTCTTGGGGGCACAGCAGGATTCTAGTTTGAGGAAAGGGAGAGAGCCACATAATTAAGGAAGAAAAAGCAGAAATTGGGGGCAAGGGTGCTCAGTTAATGCAGGAATTCAAAGCACAGAAGTACCATAGAGGGAAAGGGGGAAGAAGTCCCCTTATCTGGGATCCCGAGAGGCAGAACTGGAGGCAGTAAGATAAGAGCCCCAACCCCCACCCGGACCCCCCACCCCAAGGTCTCCAAACAGAAAATGGGAGATGGAATCATTTGCTTCACTCTGAATCAGCCTCTCTCAGGATTTTGCCAGCTCCAAAGTGGTGTTGTAGGCATCAGTGTTTTATGGCTGGATTGCAGTAGGAGGAATTTTCCTTACTGCCTGGAAACAGGAGGGCATTGACTCTATAATGAGGGGACATCAGATAGAGTTCCATTTGTTTGCCAACTGGAGCTGAGTGGCAGTGGCAGTGGCAGTGGCTGGCTGGGGCATTCAGTTGGGAAGGGTTTTAAGGCCAGACCCAGATGCTGTGGAGGAACAGTGCTTGACTGATTAGTGATGCCTGCCTTGGGTGACGAATGGTTAGGGAAGTAGGTGCACTTCCTACTTGTCATCTCTGCTTTGGGATGTTTTCCTTCTGCAGGGGCACCACCACTGCTGATATGTGTGTAGTAACATCAATGTAATGGTCTTTGCTCTAGTCTAGACGCCTCTGCTAAGGAGCTTTCAACCAAAAACAGAAGGCAAACAAGTCAGCACTATTTTTTTCTAGAATAGAACCTCTATAGGTCCATTGACCAAATGTATGAATCAGTCGGCATTGAAATGCCCTTCCACTGGCTTGCCTCAGTTACCAAAATGCCTATAGACCTTATATCAGAGAGAAGAGACCTTTGTTCTTGGGTTCATTCTCTGAAAATTAAACAGACCTAATCTTCTCACAAGTAAGCAACCACAAATTTGCAATTAAATGGCTAAAAGAAATGTTCAGTGACTCAGACTTCTTTTAAAGGTCTGATGTAGGTAGTTTTGAGAATAAATACAATTATGCAATAGTTCCTTGGGCTTCTCAAGCACTGAGAATGCTTATGGTGAAATAAATAAGGAAGAGTAGCTGAAATAGAACGCTGACATCAATGTCTTACTGCCTGTGAGAGGAAGGATGAGCCCAAGAAAAATGACTTAGGCCTTGAACCCAGACAGAGTTGAGTGGAAACAGGGATTTTGGAGGAGGAGGAGAGAGAAGATAATGGGAGGGACTCAATTCCTTTTTTTGTAGACAGTCCCAGCTGGACACAAATGTGAAATACCCAAGCTTATCTTTAGAACCCATGGTAGGCTAAATGATGCCCACCCCAATACATCCACATCCTAATCCTTAATTCCTGTACATAGTAAAAGGGACTTTGCAGATGGGATTAAGGTTCTTGAGATGGTGAAATTATCCTGGATTACTTGAGCAGGCCCCGTGTAATCACAGGGTGTTTATAAACATGACACAGAAAGACCACAGTTGGTGAAGGGGATGGGATAATGGAAGGTCAGAGAGTGATCGGAGCCATGAGCCAGGGAATGTGGGCAGCCTCTAGAACAGCCGTGGGCAACTATGGCCTGCGGGCCGGATCCGGCCCGTTTGAAATGAATAAAACTAAAA
>NW_006299714.1:1528459-1530004 GCF_000327345.1 Myotis davidii
AGCTGGAAAAGGCAAAAAGAGATTCTCTGCTAGAGCCTCCAGATGGAATACAGTCCTGCAGACCCACTGTAGACTTCTGACCTCCAGAACTGTCAGAGAATAAATGTATGCTGGTGTAAGCCAAGACACTTTTGTCCATTCGTGATGGCGGAAAGAGGAAACAAAGACAGAGCCCCTGGCTGACTTAATAAGTGTCTCCTCCATCCCCACAGCTTTTAGATTCCCTGAAGCCTCACTCCCATAAACAACTGTTCTCAGGAGAGAAGGCCCCATCATGTGTTAATTATAATGAGTTTCGGTCACATGTTTCAATCAATCTCTGCAGTGTCTAACTATAGACACATTTTGTTTATATTAAAGGAATTTGAAGCCCAAGCGGCCATTTCTTGTCCCTCTACATGTAAGGCTACTAGCTTAGCAGTAAGGAAATATTCATGTCCTGGATAGGAAGAATCTTTAAGGTGGTAAATCCCTAAAATCCCAGCCTGCGAGCTATGTTTCCCACGATAGAGTATCAGGTCCACAATTTAAAATAATGTTTTATTATTCGGTGTCAGTATAAGGCTATGAGACTTGTCTTTATATCAGCCCTCCATCTATCATGATGAGGAAAACAATTATTTCAATTGGGCATATGGACTAAAAGCATCTGTATCTTTTGAGGCTAGTTAAGGTGAAACACCCTGAAAACTCCTTTCAGAGAGTTAGGCTATAGGTTCCATGAGGCAGGACCAGGGCCTGTCTTTAACGATCAGTGGGTTCTAGCAACTAGCAGAGCACCTGGCACAGAGCAGATATTCCAGAAATAGATTTCAGTTGAATAAAGGGAAGATCTAAAGAGCAAATAATCTTTGATGGGTGGTTGTTCACTACGTGAATTTCCCTATAGCTAAATGACACGTGTAGAAAATACTAAAAGCTACTGCTGATTTTTGCAAGAAGTATAGTGATCTTTTAAATGGAAGAAAAAAAATTTTTTCCAGCGTGTGATCCTTGGTATAATTATAGGAGATTTTAATTTTCTCCTTTATGTTTTTGTTTTTAAATGTTGCATATTGAATATGATTTTCATTTATTTCAGAAAAAATGTTATTTTTGGAAATGTAGATCCTTGGGGAATATGGTTTGTTGGCTATACTTGGGTGACTTTTCTTGGGGATGGCTTTAGCTGTCAGAGGGAGGCATTAAGCTCATGAATATAGTTGATTATTGATCCCTGGTCTTCTCATGGGAAAGTGAGACATGGAAATAGCCAGGAGATAGGATTTATTATCATGGTAACGAGTGATGACTTGAGTCTGTCCCTTACTAGTTGTTTGACTGCTAACAAGTTACCTAGCTTCTCTCAATTCTGATGTTTTCATCTGTAAAATGGGATGACTACCTGGTAAACCTTACAGGATGATTTGGAGGCTAAGTGAGATGCAGATTGTAAAGCATTTAGCCCCATGCCTGGCACATTTAAGTACTCAATACACATCAGCTCTTATTATTCTTATTATGAACAAATTAAACATCCTTAGCCTTGATGCTGACATTTCCTGC
>NW_006299714.1:1530023-1531276 GCF_000327345.1 Myotis davidii
GCACTGGGAATTCCTATGTGATAGTTTTTTTTCCCCCCAGCAATAATTAGAAATGACAGAGTCATTAGGTGGTTAGAGGACATAATTAACCTCTCTGGCACTCAGCACTCTCCTTTGTAAGAGAAGGGGATAGAATCGGAAGGCCTTTAAGAATCCTCCCTGCTCTAAGATATGTTTATAAGATTTGTTTTTGCATTGGAAACTTTCATTCGAAGGTTTGACTTTTTGTACTAGTAAAATTAACCTTCTTTTTGTTAATGAACATCAATCTAGTCCTGTCTACAATCTATTGTTCCAGATGAATATCTGGAAACATAATAAGAAAGATCTTGGTATCTGGTCAATTGAATTTCATACACAAGGCTAGAAGTAGAGTCTAATTTTTGTTGTTGTTGCTGCTTGGAAAAATTCAATTATATTTGCTTCAGAAATAGACTGGAGAATGAGAAGGGCTAAGAGTTTTCAATAACCATGCATTATTAAAGACTGTGAGAACTAACCATTTTAAGGTGAGCAATGGCTAACTTTGTGATGGAGAAATTTCAGATTGTACCTTTAGAGTAGTAACTTTTTGTTTTATAGATGACTGCCCCATGGCTGCCCAGGGCTACCAATTATGGTGCCACCTGGTCTAGTCTCTTATTCTGTCCCTTTTCCTCCTCATCAAAACTTACTTGCCCAAAGTTTCATCCCCCACCTCCCCGAAGGGCCTTACTTCCAGTTGCTATGGCAACAGCTAGCTAATCCAAGCTTAATGTGCCCTTCCTGCCTTCTCAAGCAAGGGAGACTTCTGGAGACAATCCCTTCCTGGAAGTGAAATGACACTAATGGGGACATCTCAAACTATGATTTAAGACTGATATTTTGAAACAGGTAGTCTGTGGTAACTCTCAAATTAGAACCTGGAAGCAGTCTTCTTCCCTCCCTGCCTTGTTATTTTTGTTCTTTCCTTTTAGTAAACATCTATGTCCTATCTGCTGTGTTGACAGTGACATGCTGGCTGTGGTCTGTCTTATGGGGAACGACTGAGTGCTGTGACTGCACAGGTGATAATCAAATCCAACCAGCCAGCACCTTTTCCTGGACTCTCACTAATGCAGAAAGAAAATACATTAGAGAAAGAAAAAAACACTAAAAAACCTCTGCCAATTTCTCAATTTCTATCGTGTGTCTGGTTGACTTCTCTTACACTGAGGGAAGTACTGTCAACCACCAATCCCCAGACCTGTGCTGGCCTGGAGATGCTAAATTGT
>NW_006299714.1:1531338-1543189 GCF_000327345.1 Myotis davidii
AAAATGTGTATTGAAAACATCTCAGTGTTAAGGAGGAAGAGAGCTCTGGATGTGGAATGTTTACAAAGTGAAGTAACCTTTGCAAAGTTCTATAATAGATCATTAGTCTTATATGCTGGTATCCTGGATTTTAAGATATCCCATCCCAGGTCCTCAGACCTCCAGAATCTAGCTCCTTTTCCCCAACCCTATTTTCTAGCTGTCGTGCTCCAAGGAGGATTGTAAATGACTAACAACAGTTTAATGTTACCCATCCCCAGAAGCATTTGCATTTTGACATGAGAGAGGCAGTTCAAAATATAGTAGAATTTAAGTTTAGAAGCGGGGCAGGGAGGTGGGAGGGATTCAATGCAGAACATTCCAATAACTAGAATGAATCCAATCCGTATTTCTGTGTTGACAGTGACATTCTGGCTGAGGTCTGTCTTATGTGGAATAACTGAGTGCTGTGACTGCACAGGTGATAATCAAATCCAACCAGCCGGTACCTTTTCTCAGCCAGCATCTAAGATTAGGGGTAGATGAAAGAAGGGGCAAGTTACTTAATCTCTAAACTTTCATTTTCTCGCCTCGATTAGGGGATCATGACTGCTCCTCCCTCATAGAGGATGTTCAAAAGATTAAATTATACTATCCATACTATGGAAACTTTAAGGGGATGAAATTAAGACTGGTTGTGACATTTAAGACATCCTTTATATTCATTTATTCAACAAATACTTATGGAGCTCCTGTCAAATGCATCCAGGCACCATTCTAAATGTTGTGCTGAGAGAACAGCAGCGAACAAGATGGATAAATGCTCTGCCGTTCCTGAGCCTACATATTAGTGCGGGAAGGCAGGGAATAAACAAAAACGTGGATAGTATAGTTTCAAGTAGCGATAAGTACTATGAAGAAAAATGAGCAGAGAAAGGGGATAAAGATATGGAAGGGGCTATTTTAGGTAGGATGGTCAGGGAAGACACCCCTGAGGAGGAAGCTTTACTTGAAATAAATGAGTGAGCCAGATGAGGCTCTGTTGAAAGGAATTGACAAATCTGAAGTGTTCTGTTGGACTGTTTGTTTTTCTGGAAATCCCCTGTTTTGTGTAAAATTATAGCAATAGATAGAAATTTACTTAGCAAAGGTAAGATCAATCTTGAATCTGAGATTAGGGATAGAAGAAAGAAGGAAACCAGAATTTACCGAGTTCTTAGTATTTGTATGTGCCAGGGACTACACTCCCTGCTTTAAATAGGTTCATGTTGTCCTCTAACCCCCTAATCACTCTGTCATCTTCATAACAGCCCATGATGAGATTATTACTTTCCCAATATGGAAACTGAGCTTTAAGAATTTTTAGCAACTTGAGCCCAAATAACAAGGGGGTAAATGGAATTCAGACAGATTTCTCAGATCGCAAGTAAACTCTCAAAATAGTACCATGAGACTGCAGGACTGTGCCTTAGAAAAAGCAGCCTCTACCCCTCCCCCTGCCCCCAACACACACATAAAGACTTTAGAAGACATTAGCCCTCCGATGGTCATCAAAAAGTATCCAAAAGCACCTAAAGTCTTTACTCTGCACAAGCATAAAGTCTTTACTCTGCACAAGCATAAATTACAGTAACCTGGCTTTGAACCATCTTTAAAAAGAATATGGTTCTTACTTGTAAGCCTAGGACTGCCCATTTCTCAATTCTCCCTGGGGAGAGCTAGAATGTAGGTATTCTATTGCTACAAGATGATATTCTATTGCTACCTTCCAGCTCCAGTATTGGATATTGGTGGACTTAAAAAATTCCACAGAAGACCAGCTGTTCTGCTCTGTGGGGAATTTTCAGATGAGTTAATGATTTTTTAAATGTGCAGTTAAGTGGCAGATTGCCAACCTATCCGTCTTTGGTCACCTGTAGGAGGCATAACTATAAAGAACAGCACTTTTTATTGTGTAAATGAACATATAAGGACATAATTATGAAATAAAAGGTTGACTCTTGAGAAACTTTCCACTTATTTAAGATGCTGCCTTTGCTTAAAATATTCTACCTGCCATTGAATCTTATCTATTCACTCTATAGGGTAAGTGATTTTATCCCCTTTATGCAGATAGGGAATCTGACACTTGGAAATATTTGCTGAGTTTCCTAATATTAACTATCTGTCAAGCTTAGATTTGAGCCCCTACCTGTCCAGATGTGCCAAAGTCTATATCCTCTTTCAATTAAAGCAGATATCTCTTTTTGAAATTTATCTTTAGAATTGGCAACATATTCTTTCCAATAACCTCACTGGTAGTTGACCATTGTCCTTTCAAGGTATATTTAATTTTGAAGAGTCAAATTCATTTCAAGTCAAGACAAAGTAGATGACTTCATTGCATGATGTCATTTTTGTTATTTCGACAAGAAAAAATAAGAGAGAAGGACAAGATGACTCCTCAATTATCTTTGCTTTCCTAGCACAAGTATTGTATTTCATGCAATCAGTGTATTTTTTTACTTAATATTTTTTGTTGAAATGTAACACATCAACCTATCATCAGCCATCTATACCTAGCATTGCCTTGTTGATGACATTTTCTGTTAGAAAGGAGAATGCTTAAAGAATAGGATATAAGGCAGATAAGTTTTGATGGTGGCTTTAGGATACATAAAGGTTAAAACTCGGTGAAATAGTTCCAAGAAGGGAAGTCAGAAGACTAGGGAGTGAAGGGTGGGGAAGCTATATACAGGGGTAGAGGATGGAAATCTGGGGGGTTGGTGGAGGGTAGGAAGATTGGAAGGTAGAGGGTGAGGAGGCTCAGGGAGTGAAGCCTCAGGGGTGGAGACAGGGGAGATTGGAAGTGGTGGAGGCTAGAGAGTCTATGGGTGATTGAGGATGGGAAACTGGGGGTAATAACAGGTGGAGAGGCTGGGGAGTGGAGGATAGGGAAGTTGGGTGGTGACAGTTGGGGAGGCTAGTGGAGTGGAACTTGAAGGATGGAGGCTCGGGGAGGCTGAGGAATGTATAATAGAGAATGGGGAACTGTGGGTGGAGGCTGGGGAGGCTGGAGGTTGGAGGTAAGTAGTTTGGGGAGTGGAGCAATGGATACTTGAGATATAAGATTAGATACCTGAAATGTGGCTGGAGGGGAGAGCATAGAAGACTACCCTCACAGTCTTATGACAGAAAAGCACTCTGGGAGTAAAATATAATGAAATGTTACAGAGAATTATACTTTCAGAAAACACTTAGCACCTTGGAAGAGGTCATAGTAACCTCATTTGCCTCAGGGAGAGCTGAGTACTTTCCTCGCTTGAATCATCATGTATTAACTCCAGCTAAAATATAAATCCCTCTGGTTTTCAAGAGCCTTAATTACCTTCCTGCCTCAAATGTAGTTGTGGCCATTGTGAAATGATGATCTACCTTTAACCTCATCCATCACCAATAACCAGCAGAGGAAAAGTAATTAATAAATGTCTAAATATGCTCTAATTTATGCAGGCTACTCAGCTTTATGAGGCAGAGATGTGCAGGCTTCTTTTTTCAGTTAAATATTTACTGAGAGTAAGTAGGTCCATGTTAAATCATGGCATTCTAAAAATGTACATATGGAAACTTGTACTTAAGTATGGGATGATTCTCGGAAATGGAACTTCAATAACATAGCTACCCTCATTTGTGCATCTATAAAAAGCAGCTCTGATGTTAGTGAGGTACCTAGAATATGTTATAAAATGTCGGCATATAATTAATTCAAAATACCCTGTGATTAAATCATGCAGTGATGTTTTGTGAGCATACATAACCTTAATTGGGAGTAATGAAACTAAGGAGATTGAGATCCAGAGTTCTGTAAATAAAATAACACTTAGCAGCTCCAACAGTATAAATTTAGATCATCGGGTGATCTTGTAAAGTTCCCAAGGTTTGTTCTGTCTTCCTAAGACACAAAAAGATTACTAAGAATCCTAATTGGAAGATCTGAATAGTTCCAGGCCTGTGGGATGGCTCTGTTATTAGCAGATAGAGGATTTGTATATCAGCTGATCCAACAATAAATGAGCTACTTTCAGTTTGCATTGGCTGAGTGGGTAAGCCCCTGGAGAGTAGCACATTATACTGTAATAAGAAAGTTCTGCAGGCTCAAGGGCAACATATTTGACTTCAACAATTTCAGTTCCCTCCTCTGTAAAATGGGAAGAGTGATACCAGCTATGTGGAGTTTATTGAGGATGAAATGTAAAAGCTCATGGAGTGCCTGACACAGTGCCTAGCATGCGGGAGGTGTTCAATGAATGCTATTGGTTTTCCTATGTTCCCAGCACACAGTGTCCTGCACAGTGAGAGAATAATAGATAATTGTTGACCTGACCAAAGTATACCCACTGAGATGAGTTCCCCAAAGTGGTGGCCTATATTTGTAGTCAGACACTGAGAGAACAAGAGGAACTCAAATCCAATTTAAGACACAGACTAATGACAACGGAGAGGACTGAAAAAAAAATGACTGGGTCAAAAGTGGTAGCAGGCCAACTCCTTGCTTTTCCATAATGGGGTCCCAAAGCTGAGGGCAGAAAAACTGACATGTGGCATCAATCCTGCCATTTCTCCTTCTCATGCCCATGCAGCCATTACTGAGTGCAGCCATCTACCCTCTCTACCCAGATGGGTCTTCAGACTCCTCGACACGAAGTTTGGGTAGCATTCATAACCTGTTAGTGTTGGCACTTGTGGTAAAGCCCATTTACTATTCCAGCAGGATAGTGCAGCCTCCTGCCCAACTGACCCTATCAGTTGAATAACAAGAGGAGATCAGCTACTCTTCTCTTTCTGCCCCTTTTCTGAATCCTTCCTAGAGCAAGAAGAAAGGGCTCTGTTTCTTTCTCCTTGTAGAGTGCCTTTTTAGCCTGTGACTCCTTACATTCGACATTTGGATATTACTTCAGGCTACTAATTCTGATAATAATCATGAGTGAGAAGTAGGTTACATATTATTGCCGTTATTATACATAGGAGGAAAATAGGCTCTGAGAAGTTAGTGAACTTATCTAAGATGATAGAATCAGTGAGTATCATTGGAGCTTGAAGACTGAGATGTCCAACTCCCAAATCTGGCAATTAGAGACAAATGCTACTGTCAATAAGTAATTTGAGGGAGAAGACTATAGACAGTAATAGCACACATGAAAGCTTCCTAGAGGAGATGCTGGTCTTCAAAGAGAGGATGAGACTTATAATTGACAAGACATAGCAAGACGGCATTCTAGGCAAGGTGTCATGATCAATGGTACATAAGTTCGACTTTGCAGGCATGGAAATCACAGGTTGGAGACCACCATGACTAATATGAGGAATAGTACATATCAGACAGATATGAGTGGTGGGACAGTGACTGGTGCCAATTTTGTGGAAGCTAATTTGCAATATCTTTCAAAATTATAAATTTATATTCCTCCTATCTTAGAAATTCCACTTCTAAGAATTTCTCCTACAGGTACATATGTAAAATATATAGAGACATATTCATTCCACAATTGTTTATGATAGTAAAAGATTGATGCAACCTGTCTGTCAGTATGGTGCTGGTTAATTAAAGTTGGCAAACGCATATAATGAAACACTGTGCAGTTTTTAAAAATGAAAAGTAATGAATTTTAAATATTCACTATGTTTTGACAACTGGACAGCAAAACAGTCTCTTTTCTTTTTTGGCAAAAATCTCAAAAAATTGTCAGAAAAATGAGAGAGACTATGAGTGGTGACTTCTTTCTCCAGTTAAAGTCATTATAATAAAGAATAATTCGCTCAATGGGTAAGCATTGACCTTATGAACCAGGAGGTCAAGGTTTAATTCCTGTTTGGGACACATGCCCAAGTTTTGAGCTCGATCCCCAGTAGGAGGTGTGTAGGAGGCAGCTGATCAATGATTCTCTCTCATCATTAATATTTCTATCTCTTCTTCTCCTCCCTTTCTCTCTGAAATACATACATATATATATGAATAACTCATTAGAACTCATTAGAAGGATAACTCATTGCATTTTAGACAGGCAGAATGAATAGACTGTAGATGCTCTTTAATGTATCCCTGAAAGTGAAAATGAAAGGATGTAAAGGTAGTTGTATGTCATAGACAGGAATGTCCTGGAAGATCCCTAAGGAGCCATAACTGAAAAAAATCTTAGGTCCAGTTGTATAAGAAATTGTACAACCTGCAACTCAGACACAGAATAAGAGAGACGTCCTCAATTACAACATAGCAAAATGTCAAGACCAAGACCTAAAAGTTAGGCCTGGGGACCACGGTTTGCTGAAATCACAATGCTTACCTTCCTTGTAGCCTAAAATGCATTGGGGTGCTGACACAGGTCGGGGAGGGGTGGGGTAAAATTCTGGGAGCCCTTTGCATAGAGCTTCTTAACTTCAGTAGATTCCTTAACCCCCAGCATCTGTACACTGGCACCACGGGGAGCACCCCTGTGACAAACTCCTTTGGCTTTTTCATCAGGCTTAAGATGGAGAGAAAGAGTGAGGAAAACAAAAAGAGAAGGAATCATTAAAAAGAGAAATCTGACTGAGAAATGTAGAAGAAAAAGGGAATGGACCTGAAAGGGAAATGTTAAGTTCTTCACTCCAGAACTCACTCCAGAATCTTTGAGCACAGGACCTAAAAATCTTCAGAGGTCTATAATCTTGTCATTTGATTTGTATGCACTTTAAGTTTGAAAGATCTGATCTATTGGGAGATCCATTTTAATTACAATTAATGAGAAAGCAGATAGGGATCATTTGCTGACTGGTGAAGGGCAATGGAACAAAGGGTTCCACCATCGAGGAGACTTGGACTAAGCAAAGGAATTTGTGTAGACTGCTTGGATTTTGCAAAAACAACCCCATGAAATTGAAGGCTTTACATGAAAATCAAAACCAATTACATTCACTTTTCAATGGCAAACCTAGCTGATTTGGGCAGCTAGAATGAAGCTCATCAATGACATCTGTCATTGGATGTAGGGCCCATTCTAATCTAGCATGACTTCATCTTGGTTACATCTGCAAAGACCCTCTTTCCAGGTAAAGTCACATTCATAGGTACTAGGGGTTGGTACTCCAACATATCTTTTGGGAAACACAATTCAACCCATTAAAGATACCTTGGGCAAAGCTGCCTTCATTTTAGTTAAACCTATTTTACCCATGATACCAGCAGTGGCCACATTTTTTAGATCCATTTTTTTTTCACCTCTTCATTTACAGACCTGTAATATTCTTTCCAGAGTTGTACTTCCACTTGGTAAAAGTATAGCTAAAGACAAAAGGATGGTGACACCTCATCACTTTCTCTGTCACCATACTGTAGGCGTTAAATTACACTGACAAGACAGATCCCCCAGGAGCAAATGGCCAGTTCATAGAGAAAAAGAGAGTAGCAATCAAAGTGCACATGAAGCCAGCTCATTTTAGAGCTCCATTTCCTACCCACACATTGGGATACTTATTTGACAAAATAACAAGAAGTTATTGGCTTCACATAGACATCACTTTGTTCTGTCCCCAGTAACTGAATATCTGTGAGAAGCACAGAATTCTGGAGAGGTGGGATCGGTGGCCTCTTGGGTTTCCTTGGGAACATTTTGATCTTTTTTTATTTTTATCGGTTAAGAAGAAATTGTTAAGGAAACTTCCCCAATCCAGTTCCAACCCAACTGCTTTTAAGTCCATGTAAATACTCAAAACAAGGAAACATCTTTGCTGTCTGGCCATTGACTAGGAATAGACTGAGTTCTTACTCGATGAGCTTTTATTTCTGCTAGGAATTGTAAGCATGATATATTTTAAGTGCACAACTGTAATTCCAAGTTGTCAATGAAGAGAGCCTTTAGGATCAGGTTGCTAGGATCTAGGATTAGGATCATAGAGATAAGAATGTATAGAGGAGAGGGGAAGTAGACATAAAAAGAAAGTGAGCTCAAGAGCAATAGATATAAAAATTGGAGGGCTGAGGAAGCTGAAGGCTCTAAATTGGATTGAGGCCCCAAGTGCCTCCCACACTTGGCTGGACCTGGGCATGTCTCCTTCCCTCCAAAAGTGCTCAAAGGTGGCTCCTGCAGCATCATGGGAGATTTACTAAAGCAGTTCTTTTTATGGGAACCCTCAAATACACTGCAGATTTTGTTCCCATAATTAAGGGTTAGGGAGACGTGAAAGAGGATTCAGGACTTCTGTCCCTTTGCGGTTTTCAGTCCAAATACATCAATTCTATACAATATGTAAAATATGTTTATGAATGAACAGATTTTATTTTACCACTTTCCAACTCCACACTGCAGGTGCATGATCCACAGTTATCTTTTACCCCTTCATTGATAAATGTTGTAAAGGAAGTTCCCTAGAGATAGAGAACATAAAAAGGAAATCACTGGATGGCTGGAGGGTAAAGGCAATCCAAATAGATTCTGACTTTGGCTGTGGAACCAGTATTATAGAGAAAAGGAGCCCCTTGACATTGCAGCTTTCCCCTTCCCAACAACAGTCCATGCCAACTGTAAGAAGAAGTCATCGGGCTGTTATGTGGGTTGGGGCACCTGCTGATGCAAATAGAGGGCTTAGAGTAAGCTGGCTTCTGCGATTGATTCATGCTACTAGGCACAATTACTTGATTCATATTTCTCTACGGCCTTAGAGTTGTGCATATGAGTCTAAATATCATTATGTTAGAAAACAAGAAGGAAAGTTATTGAGCTGTCTGGGAACAAGTTTATATATAACACTAAACACCCTCAGTGATGCCTGTATGACTTGAATGGGATAAATATACTTAAAAGTTAGGTTGTAATCATGTTGCCATTACTTATTAAGAACTGGGAGTTTCTTACATATTGAAATTTAAGGGGTTCCAAAAAAAGGACCCACTCAAAAAATTTTTCCACTAAGACTCTAAAATCCTCACAGCCTGCACTTCCTTGCAGAAAGTCAGGGCTCCCCAATTAAGAAGTGTGTAGCTATTAATGAACTTGCAGCCTACATGGTAGCCTTCTAAGCCAGTCATCATCACCATCTTCTTCACTGCTGCTCTGTCTGCTCTGGTAGGAAATCCCATGGAGTGTCATGCAGGAGCAGCACTGCCCTCTCACCTGTTCTACTGACCAGCTCCCTGTGAACACCATCCCTCCAGGTCTCAAGGAAATGAACAGAAGCTTCTCCCACACAAGAAGGTTAGGGCCCCTTGAGTTAAAGCATTCAAGCTACCTGCTAACTTTACGTAAGACATTAAGTCTTAGCATTCTTTAATATATTGGTGTAAATTTAGAATTGATATGGAAGCAGGTGGGCCTAGACTTGGACTGAAAAGTCCCAAATTTAAATCTCAGCTTTTCATATCATCGATATTGTAAGTGGGTCAAGTTATATAACTGTTGAGGCCCCTTCTTTTTTTCATCTGTGAGAGTAGAATATTTACCTCATTGCATTGTTCTAAGGATGGGATGTTAAGTTATGCCTGAAACACAATAGAGAGTTAATAAATGTTTATCTACTAAATAGATCATTACTTTATACTCTTCAAAATGCTTTTAGTGTGTGTGTGTGTGTGTATGTGTATATGTGTATATGTATGTATATACATATGTATATAAATATACATATATATTATATATAGTACTATATGTACTATAGAAAAAAATATATGATATACTTATTCTAATATCCAAATAAGGTAAGCAGAATAATAAGGGCAGAACCAACATTAGAACCTAGGACTTTTGATTTCCCAAGAGTAGATCTGGTGTTTCTCAACAGTGTAAATCCAAAGGGAATAATGGGATAGCATAGCTATCCAGAGGGTGAATGGACTTGCCATTTGAATAAAATATTCACTGTCCCTCCTTATTTGGTAAGTAAATTCATTTGTTCCCAGGCATTGGGTTCAATTCAGGAAGCTCATTTCAGGAGCTGAGCACAGCAAGTTTCCTCTGTATAAGCCCTAAGAGACCATCTGAAGAATCTCAGCAGCATAGGATGGCGTCAGTGCTGTCATGCCCCTCTGGGCAGTTGACACATGACTGGCTTACTCAGTGCCAGCTCATCTGTATCAGGTCACAGGTTTTCTCGAATTCCAAGATGGACTCATTTTTTTCCCCTTGCAGTTAATGTGCATTTGGAACAGTCCCTCTGGAGGGATGCTGGTCCTCTTCCTCTCCCAGGAGAATCAGAGATACAATCATTGGCACCAACCTGAATTGTTATCTTTGCTGGAAATGTCTATTCTCTTCAAACGCCATGGTGTACAACCAGTAATGGTACTTCTCCATTTGGGGTATCTCATAAGTGAGAAGTGTACCTGACCCAGGGAAAACTCTCTTCTATCTTTAAATCACAAGAATTTGCATGAGTTCACATGGGTATATGGCTATAAATTAATGTGCCTATGAATCCAGTTTTTGGAATATTTAGTTCATTGGAAATGAGGACTTATAAGGTAACCCCATCATGGCATCTCACAAACAAAAATGGCAGTTTAGGTTTCTGAACAGATTTTCATTTTAAAGACCATTTAGCAAAAAAATCTCAGCATAAACTTTTTTGTTCTCTTTGAAATGGCTCTAAATAGTGCTGTAAGTATTTAACTTGTTTCAAAGATGCTAATTTGAGCCTCAGACAGCTGCAGCGGTTATTAATATGAGCACAATGGCTGACAATTTGACAACAGCCTCTAGTTTTCATTTACTGCTTTCATACTCAATGCCCCTTTTGTGCACAGGGCGTAAAAACCACAGTCAGATGACTGACTTGGGAGACACGCCTGTTATGATGACCAGCATCTGAGAGCGCCCCCCCACCCCGCTTAAAAAAAAAAAGAGAGTGATACTATCATTTTAATAGGGAAATTGGTAGTTGAATATCTCATACTAAATTATATAAATCTTTAACACATTATTAGTTTTTCCACAGTGCAATGAAAACTCAAGGAGATGAAACTTATTAATAAAATTAGTGAGGAGTTATGTGCTCTTAATGCAAATTTCCTGTAGATAAATTGACATATAAAAGCATCATGGGACACTGACTTAGAACAAGTAAGCAGTTCTTTGTCATTCAGCTGAAACGTGATTTAGACGTGAACATTTTAAATCAAATTTACTTTTGCCTGTTTATTTTTTGTAATTTTCCAGAAAGTAATGCTATCGAAATGAAACAAACAAATAAAAAACACAAAAAAACAAAGCAACAGAAATATATCTGATGGCATGTATTTTCTTTCCTTAGCTGGGCTGTATGAGTCTGTGCCAGACTGATATGTATTTGTATATGGTCTGTGAGTTTTCTTACAGAGCAGCATTTTGCTTTTTTGAACTTTGCTTTATAAATGCACAAAGACTTAAATCATCCTTTGGGCATCTCTGTATTTGTCACATTCACCAGACAACTTGTCTAACTCTGTGAATGTATTTCTTTTGAAGGACTCAGCTAATCCACTGTTTCAATAAAAGCAAAAAAACAACTAAATGCTGAAAGATGGCCCTAGCTGATTTGGCTAAGTGGATAAAGCATCGGCCTGCTGACTGAAGAGTCCCAGGTTAGATTCTGGTCAGGGGCATATACCTCAGCTGCAGGCTCCTCCCCTGCTCAGACTCATGCAGGAGGCAACCAATCAATGTGTTTCTCTCACATCGATATTTCCCTCTGTCTTTCCCTCTCTCTTCTACTCTCTCTAAAAATCAATGGAAAAATATCCTCAGGTGAGGATAAAAATAAATACTGAAAGATGTAAAACTTAACATCTCTGACCAGGCTGAGCTAAAAGCAGAATTATAAAGTACAGAAATTTTTGTATATTGTATGCTTTCACATTTAAAACTGGGTATATTTAAAAAGTGACTAT
>NW_006299714.1:1543314-1578223 GCF_000327345.1 Myotis davidii
CTTTTTATAGACCAGCCTTTATCCTTTAGGTGTAGGCAGACTTATCTGTGAAGGAACAGATAAGTAAAATGTTTAAGATTTTGCAGGCCATATGATCTCTGCCACACAGCTGTTCAATTCTGCCATTATAGCACAAAAGCAGCCATACATTATATACATAAACAAATGAGCATGTATGTGTTCCAATGAAATTTGGTTTATAAAACAGGGGATGGGCAGATTTGGTGCATGGGCAGTCCCCTAGTATGACACAGAGAGACCCATTCTCAGAAAATATCCGAAGATCTAAGTTCTAGTTCAGGCTATATTATTACAAATGCAAATAGTAAGACAAAAATACCAACTGCTAACATTTACTAATCAACTCGGGAAATTGAATGTGCTTTATTCAATTTATCTCATTTAACAACACAAATGCTGTGCCACTCAGTCAAGGTCACTGAGATGGTAGTTACAGAGCTGGGTTCGAACCAGGTCTGCCTGCTTCGGCATCTCCTCAAACCTTCAGAACTATGAGAGGAAGCTTCTGCTCTTAGCAAGATCAAACGACAATACTTCAGGATCTAAAAGAAGTGGGTCCATTATGTTTGATGGCATGAAATCCAGGAAGAAACACTGCTTTGTGCTCTCACAGGCTGGAGAATGGGGATGCTGGCTGCCTAGCATGAGCCCGTCACAGCATGATGCCTCTCCCGATGACACAGGGCTTTGGAGAGAGCAGGCTCTGGGGGACGTCTGCTGCTGCTCTTGGCATTTATTAACTGGTCTCACTGGGCCCTGACTGCTTTCCTTTCTCTGCATATTGAATAAAGAATTCATTTAAATAGAATTTTGCAAAGATGTATAAGGCAGAATAAGACAGTGTCACTGTGCCAAATTCAAAGATGTGCAAATCTGCACCCTGGGCCACAGCAACTCCTCACTCTGTCATCTGCAGGAAGTGAGTCTGGTACCTGAAACAGACAACCTCCCTCTGTGGGCATGGCCACCAGGCCGGGTTTCCCGGATTGGACATGTTCATGTGGCCCTCACGGAGCTTTGGAAGGGTGCTGTCACAAGGCTGCCACATCAGAGTTCTAGTTGCAGAACTAGAACTGCTGGGTGGCAGAGTGAGGATTTCAGACAGGCACAACTGATTGTTCAATAAACCAATGGTCTAAATTAAAAGCTTCCCTTAACACAGGCAAAATATACAGGTAAGTTTCCAGCAGGAAAAAACACACAAATAGTCCTCCTGATTTTCTTCCATTGGCAATCCAGCATTAGTGCTTGAAACCATTAAGTTGCCAAGTGTGAACAATTCAGGGAATGTGGGGTGAAATGAAGTGGAGAAACATTTCCTGAGTGTCCCCAGGAAGAGTATGAGTGATTGAGCAGGAACCAAAAGTACTAAATCTCTAGGTGTGACAAGATTAAGAGAAGTAAAATTTAGAATGTAAATCGGGAAATCTGATCCATCTGGACTGCCAGCTGTTCCGAGGACAGTGGGAGAAGCTGGGGACCAGGGTGGTGAGAGCTATCAGTAGTGTTTACTAAGAATTCACATTTCACTTGAGGCTTAGGCACGATAATTCACCTTAGTCTCCTTCCCAATAGCCTCAAGTTTTGTTTAACATTGGCTGTTCTGGTATAGAGAGTTTTATAATACCTTTTTCCCCCCCAGTGCCCCTTTGGCTTCTTGTATAAATTTGTACCTAGCACCTACTGTGTGCATAGGCGGGTGTTGGGTGCCAGAAAAGTCTTTGTGTGGTCTCCTGGATAAGGAGGCAAGAATGGAAGTGTTTGAGCAAATACAAACATGTACATGCACAATCACACACTCACCTGTATCAATTAAGCCCAGTGTAGGGCAGGTGTGTTAATAATTACCAAACACATAGCCTGCAACAATGCTTCAGATATTTACAGATGTGAGCGATCAAGCAAGGTAAGGGGGATAAGTCAGTGTTTCCTAAACTTTAATGTGTAATCCAATCCCCTGGGGATCTTGTTAGAATGCAGATTCTGATTCAGGAAATATGGGGTGGGGCCCAGGATTCTGCATTTCTAACAGGCTTCTCATTTGTGTATTCCTGTATTTGTTCATTATTGAATCTATCTCCCACTATACGTTGTGCTATAAGCCAGGGATAAAACAATGACCGAAATACAGCCTTTCCCTCAAGAACAGTACAAGTAAAGATTCTAACTACATTAATTGACAGAAATATTCCCAGGGTTCTTTTTGAGTCCAGAGGTCTAAGCTGAGGGCTGATTTATGAAGGGATAAGAGTTTCTGTGATAAAGAAGTTCTTTTTTAAAATATATTTTTATTGATTTCAGAGAGGAAGGGAGAGGGAGAGAGAGATAGAAATATCAATGATGAGAGAGAATCATTGATCGGCTGTCTCCTGCATGCCCCACACTGGGGATAGAGCCTGCAACCCGGGTATGTGCCCTTGGCAGGAATCAAACCTGGGATCCTTCAATCCGCAGGCCCACGCGCTAACCACTGCTCAGTTAGGGTGATAAAGAAGTTCTTATGGGGAATGAGAGGATGGGATAGTTCGGGCAGGAGGAGCAGTGTGTGTGAAGGCCTGGAGGTGTTTGACAGTGTTGTTAAGATTACTTTAAGTTTTGTGATAATGGTCAAAGCAAAGGCCCTGGGTGGGAGAGAGAGAGAGAGAGAGAGAGAGAGAGAGAGAGAGAGAGAGAGAGAAACACACTAAATAGTGGTCATTGAATGCAACATCCTGAAAGCTAAGGTGATCTGTGGAAGGGAATCAGAGGTAGCTCAGAAGTTCCATATCCAGACGGTGTGTCCTCAGCCTTGTCGTTTCACTCACAGATGACCACGCCAACGCCTCTCTAGGATTATATTTTACCTGATTTGGTGCCTAACCCTCCCACCCCCACCCCAAACATCTGCTGTCCCAGTTTCTGTTGCTCTAGTGATCTTCTTTACGAAGGTTAATAATGCAAAAGAAACAACTTATTTGTCCAAAATGGGGCCTCTCAGAGGTTAAGGAAAAGCTCCAGCAACTTCCAATAATTGAGTTTCCTGGTTTATTTAAAAAAATAAACACATAAAAAAAAAGGTGACAAAGTTTTCAGTATATCTTAAACATTCCCTTGAATAAATTAAAATTTTTACCATAACATGTATGTTTTAAGCATATGTTATTTTTAAAATAATTGCAGTTTGTAAACATTACAGTACCGGTACAGTAGAAGCAGAATGGGGCATATAATTAGTGCCTGATTTTAATTTTGAATCTCTGAGATTGTATACATACTTGTAAACTAATTTATAGACAAAAAATGAGAATTTCTGTAAATGTGAGGCTAGGCCAAACTGTCATCCTTATCCTCTACTCTCCCTACCCACCCATCCTCATAGGCCCTGATTCAGGAGCTTCTATTTTCTTGTTTAATTACCGGAGAAACAATTCACTAAACCTCAGGAAGAAGACTGAATGGCATACAAGGTGACCTTCAAAACATCAGTGACCTTCAAAAGCCACTTTGAGGGCTGACCACAGAACTCACTGTGTTGCTCCAACTTAATGCCAGCATGGACACATTCGGCAAAATGACAAAAACCACTGACGAGGAAATGAGCATGTTATCACATGAAAGGCAGACTAGCTGGTTCTCTATCATCATCCCTCTTTTTTTTTTTTGCTTAGTAGAAGATTTCCTGATTTGAAGAGAGGTTTATTTTGGAGACAGTGGAACACAAATGAGAACACAAACAAAACGCATATCTGGCAGCATAAGAAGCAGTCTATAGTTTAAAACATGAGAAAAAACAAATTTAGCTCCCATTCCCCAAAGCATTCGAAAGAGCAGCCACTGCATGTGCCTGCCAAGCCTCATGCAGCATGCCCATCGGCGGTGCCTTTGCTGACCCCGTGCATTAGGAGAGCAGGTCTTTGTAGGAATATCCTGTCTTTTAAAGATTTTATTAGAAAAATAAGATCTGGGTCCATATAGAGTCGTATCAGAGAACTTACTGAGAGGAAAAACAGAGGTGCATCCCAACAAGGAAAAAAAACAAACGAACTATTGTCTAGACACTTCGCTTAATTAAAAAATTTCCAGCCTGAGAAAGATCTGACTGGCCAGAATTAATTCTGGAGTAAAATTTTATGATTATGTCTTTTAAAAGCCATGTAAATCAGCAAGCATAAAGCTGACAGGACCTTGCAGACTTCTGCAAGAACACACTGTCCCTCTCATTTTTTTAAGGGAACGCTGCCCTTGCTCAAAGGCCTGCAGGGAGCTCTGCCAGGTTAGTTTGGCTTGGGCCACGGAGTGCTAGATGCAGCCTGGTGTGAAGGTGGGGGCAGCTCAGAGATCATTTGAATGAGAAAGGATTCTGCTCTATAGACACAAAGGAGCCACAGAGCCTTAGATATTGGACCTGGGGGAGTCACTATTTCTTTGCCCTTTTCTACAGAGCAAAAGGATTGCTGGCATGGCTGAGAGCTTAAACTTCTTCTTTTGAGAATTCTGAACTCCTGGTTTTGGAGTTATCTTTTCAGGAACTGACAAAGTGGGTTAAGTCAATCAAAGTAGGTTAAATCAATCTGATCTGTCTGTGAATGAATGTCCTGTAGGATATAGAGATGAGTGTCTGGTCCAGAGGAGGAAGATGGTTGGAAACCATGGTTGCAGTGGGAACAGAGAGGCTCATACACTATGAGGACATCAGAGCAGAAGGGGCTTTAGAGATAACCTCATTTAGAGACAACCTCATTTATACAGATGAGGCACTGGAGGGAGAGACCCCGTGTGATTTGCTTAGGGTCACCCCAAGATATGTTGTTGGTGGAGTATTTCCAGCAAGTAGAACGTCTGTGAGTGTGGCAGATTTATTGCAAAAGTGGCTCCATTTGGTTGCCTCTCCTTATCCCTCTCCAACCAGAGAAATGCCCAGCCAAGCCTGACCAAGATCAGCAGAAGCAGCCAGCCAACTGTGGGTCTGTGAGCAATAATAATGGATATTGTTCTAAGCGTCTCAGTTTCGGTGTGGTTTGTCTGTGGCATTCTTGTGGTGATACATACCTGCTTGGTGGTGCTGTGTTGAGAAGTCTGTCTTTGCAAGGAGCAAGAAGGAGCAGATAGTCCCCCAACCTGTTAAATCCTGCAGTTCTATGATCTGGGAATAGAGGCCAATTTAGAGGATGAGGATATACCCTAGAAATGGAATCCCAGAAAAATCTTCTCAGAACTGTGGCACAGTGCTCCCTATATGCCAAACAATCCCAAAGCTTATGTGTCACTGTGCTCTGGAGCTGAAATGATGCTGGAAATCTTCCAATCCTGATTTCACTGATAAGGAAAGAAAGGCTGGGCAGTATTAAGGCAGAATTTGCCATATAATTGGCAGGACCCAGTGCAAAATGAAAATGTGAGTCTCATTAAAAAATTAAGAATTCCTAGACAACAGCAGAACATTAAACCAAGTGCAGGACCCTTCTAAGTGTGGGGCCTTCTGTGACTGCATAGATTGTACCCCCTTCGAAAGATACAAATTAGCCAAACTGGCGTAGCTCAGTGGTTGAGCATCGACCTATGAACCAGGAGGGCATGATTCAATTCCCAGTCAGGGCACATGCCCAGGTTACGGGCTCAATCCCCAGTGTGGGGCATGCAGGAGGCAGCGGATCAATGATTCTCTCTCAATCCCATTGATGTTTCTCTCTCTCCCTCTCCCTTCCTCTCTCTAAAATCAATGAAAATATATATTTTTAAAAAGACACAAATTAAACACTAATGGAACCAAAGAAATAGGCAATTCCAGACTCATAATTTGAGGTCTTAAAAATCTCTCTGATGAACTGATATAGTCCTCAGGCTGGCTTGGAGTTAAGCAATTGATCTCAAGGATGTCCCTTCAGAAGTCCATTTGGTTAACTTTTATTTAAAAAATGTAAGTGCATATATTTGTTTACAGCTAGTTCAACATATAGGGCAAGAACTGAAGACCTCTAATTCCTGCTCCAGTGATTCTTGAGTTTTCTCAGACTGATAAGAAATCTAAACCAGAAACAATATGCCTGGCTTGGTCTGATTCAGAGGAAAGATTTATAATTCTTCATAGGATATATTTAACCATGGAGTTTGGATTCAAGCAAGTAAACTCTGAAATTATAATTCTTACATCAAGTATTTGCTGTGTCTAATTATATCTTTATGATATTTTCTTTGTTGAAGTTGATTGCTATTCATTATAAAAAATTACTTAAATTGTCTGTTTCTTTTTTAGCTCTTTCTTTTATTGTCCTTGCTTTCTTCTTTTTCTTTTTTCCTCTTTTGTAAGTAGAAAATTCTCAGGTGCTAAATAAGAAGAATTTTAATTTTTTAAATTCTCCTAAGTTTTGCCTTACTTATGACATTAACAACTTTTCAGCAACTCTGAACTCTTCTCTTTCCTTCAAAACTCTGGAAAATGATAGCTTAGTATGTGCATTACCCCATCCTTAACCAGCTTTGTCACTATTTTGAACACTCTTCTCTTTTTTTGACTTACCCAAAACACTGCATTAAATATTATTGGAATCCTTGTTTCTATAGGAAGTCAGTCTCCATTATTTTATTAATAATTAAAAAAAAAACAAAATAGAATTCAGGCTTCCTTAAGATTTTCTAAGTTTTTCTCAATGGTTTATGGGAAAAGTTATAAGGGCTCCTTAGGTAACAGAGGTTTGTTTAACAAAAGTTTCTTTTAGAAAGACAAGGTTTCTGTGACCCTTTTTAAAGACAATTAAAGTGACAAGGCAAGATTTTAGAGGATAAAGGTAAAGCCATCACTAAAGGCAAAAGTCAGAGATGAGAAACAACTTTGAGAACACAGGTAAAAGCTGTGAAATAGAACTCAGCTCTACATCAAAGATCAAGCTAACTAAACCACGGTGTGTTGTTTTTTTTAATATATTTTATTGATTTTTTTACAGAGAGGAAGGGAGAGGGATAGAGAGTCAGAAACATCGATGAAAGAGAAACATCAATCAGCTGCCTCCTGCACACTCCCCACTGGGGATGTGCCCGCAACCAAGGCACATGCCCTTGACCGGAATCGAACCTGGGACCCTTGAGTCTGCTGGCCGACGCTCCATCCACTGAGCCAAACCGGTTAGGGCTAAACCACGTTTGATGCTAGGCAGGGTTCTTGCTGTGTAGAGGTTGGCTGCTTTCTGCATTAACACCAGTCCTTCTTGCTTTACGTTATAGTTGCTTAATGTGTTTCTGCATATTCTTACAAAAAGGCTAGAAACCAGTTTGGCAAAATTCTCTTAGATGAAGGGAGGGAAAGAATTTGAGCAGAAAAGGACAAAGTTCTCTTATTAAGAGCAGAAGTCTCAAATTAGTGCTAGCCTCAGCCTCCTTCTAAAGCACCCTGTTCTTACCCACTACAACTGTAGGCATCAGCATCCCCCAATGGCTGAAGTTATACTGAGAATAAAGCAATCATTTAAACATAAGGGCACTAGTTTGTATATAAGAAATACAATTTAACTCCACCCTTTACTTTTATTTTTTTCCTTTTTACCCAATTTTTCAAATGAATGTACCAGTTTGGACCTAGATCGGCATTAACATATGCTTACCAAATGTTGAATACTTGTCTACAAATTAGTATTGTAATTTCCTAAATATTACTGTTTATGATTTGAGGAAGCAATTCAAAATTTAAATTTCTGTTAATTAAAAAAAAAACCCACCTATTTATTGTTTTCCTCCTAAAAGATCAAGAGGCCCAGAGTCTGTTCCCTCTGAGTAGTTCACTCATCTCCTCTGAGCCTCATCTGCAAGACTGGAGGAAGGATTTAGGAGGGAGATTAGGAACTCATCAGAGGTTGACAGTGATGAGTGGTACACAGAGCACAGGTAATGAACTCCAAATGAAGTTGTCAGCTCCACTATGGAATATGCAACCTTAAAAATGATCTCCCATTAAATTTCCACTTTTTAAACAAATTTCCCTTTTGGTATAAATGTTTCTTTTCTAGCTTTGTGTCCTGATTGAAAGTGAAATGTTATGCCTCTGATGAGACTCATCGTTATTCTTTGGGAGATGGGTCTTAAATCAACACTTTCCATTTCTCTCTTTTGGCAGATGCCTTCAGCCTGGAGTGCAGGTCCTGAGTCAGTTACTTTCATTCTCCGTGTCTGGAATCTGTGTTAACTCACCATCTTTGTAATGAGTCTTGTGTCAACTCCCTGAGCTGCTGGTTGGTTCTTTTGCTATTGCAATTAGAGTTTGAGCTAGTTTTTCAAAAGAAATGGAAAAACAGAGGGATACAGGAGACTGAATGTAGGACTCTAACCTTATATTTGGAAACCTGGGACCATTGAATTAAAACAAACACCAGAACTACAAAAAGAATCCTTGGACGTTATCTCTCCCCGATTTCTTGAACCTTTCACAGAAAGGGTTTATGGAATTATGACAAGAAATCTACATCTCTATGTAGACTGAATGCATAATATATCTTATACACATACATGTATTATTAAATTTTCACATAGGTGCTGTTGTAATTAATACAATACAAATTATTTAATAACATTAATGTTACTAAATTTGTTTGGTAGTATCTATTTCCTTAGTCAATATAATAATATAGGTAAGAAATCTGACAAACTCTCATGAGACATTTATAAACTCTTAAGTTAGAAAGGAGTTCTCATTTTTAAAACAGTTGGGAGTTACTAATCTAATTAACCATGGTTCTGAAATGGTCAGCAACATGGGAAGAAACACAAAAGGTCAGAAATATGAAGGCACTGCCACAGGAAAAAAGAGCAGGAGGCCCCTACTGAAGGCTATCAATTCCTGTCAGGAGACGGGCGAGGCACCCTTTCTTCAACTTGGAGCTATGGCAGCTTGATTTCGCATGGGTGTTCAAGGACACGTGTCAGCAACCTCACAGGAAGAGTTTGTCATCTGTACTGGTATTATGTCTAAGCGTCAAAATGGTAGAACACTTAGGTGCCCAAGTGTTTCATAATGTCCTTGACATTCCCCAGGAAAATCACTGATTATGAGTCAATGTGTGAAGGGGAGAATTAAGGGCTATCTGAATGTACAATTTCTACTTTTAGTTGATGATCAAAAGGATCATCCAAAGGGCATAAGCTAACTTGTTTTGTTGTTGTTTCTCCTGCCCCAATTTCACATCTCCTGCTTCTGGTAACAGAATCTCAGTTTCCCTTTAAAGAATCATCCATACCCATCACTGAACGCATAGCCTAGACCTGGCCTCAAAGTTGTTGCAAGAATTATTGAGAAGGTGGTGCACGCCTCTGGGTGAGGCTGTGAAGCTGGTTAGAAGTCAGTTTTGTGCTGCTTGTGGTCACCTTTGCCATCAACGGGGAGAGCCTGACCAAGAATAAAACACTACAGGAGAAAGCTGGCCAGCAAATGGAAAAAGAGCCCCAAACCCATTGTTTGAACATCTTATCCAGATATTCCTGATTTTAAACTTTGGGTTATGTAAACCAATCAAGTTTTCTTTATTGCTTACATGTTTGAGTCAGGGTACTGTCACTGGTACTATAAAGAAACCCGATTAATACAGGATTGTGCTTCATCCTCTGATGGAATTGTCCATCCTCTTTGCAGTATTTCTTTCCACATTCCAAGTACAGAAAACCCCACAAAAAAACCAAAACTTTGTTCTGTCATGTCAGGACTGCCATAGCTCACTCCATTATAGATGCACTCAGGGTGACCTAGGAGGGCTTTGCCGTTACTAGTAGCACAACAGCTGACTTCTGGGGACAAGATTTCCTCAGCCACACTGAAAAGGTTAAAAAAAAAATGGAGCGGAACAGAGACCCTATAGTTCTCCTGGGGAACTTGACTCTCAGCCAAGATGGAAAAGTTGCTTCAAACTAGAATGCTTTAAAATGCAAATTAAAAATTTCTTTCTGACTGGTGATAAACAGTGAGTGATGCACTGCAGTACACACACTTTGCCAACTTTTGATAGAGCAGCTCAGTAGCTCAGCTGGGGATTCTCTAAGAGGGAAGATTATAATAAGTGTTGTTTCATGGAGATGGAGTATTTAGATGCTGACCCTTTGGTTTTGCAACCATTCCTTTTTTTCTGTTTCTTTTGTCATTCTTGTTTCCCTTTTTGTGTTCTTTTCTTTTGTAACTCTTTTCTTTGTCTGAAATTGGACGCACAGAAATGAGTCTGTAATAAGGAGACATGAGAATCCCTACATTGCTCTCATTTTGATTTTCTTTATTAATATTTCAGTTTATGAAATGTACAGGAAGTATTTTAGCTCACTGGCCCTTCAACTTAGTCATGCTCTTATCTAAACCACTGCATGGGAAATTTGAATATGCATCATAGCACCTAAAACTGACATTTCTAAATCTGTTTGTGGTATAGTATGTAGGAAATTACTTTAGTCTTACTAGTACTTGAGAAATCTTTATCATACATCATTCCAACATCCTAGGATAAAAATGCAAGTAAGGGGTATGGGGGAAATAGCAATATTTCATGCAGCCCATTGATAAAGATTAAACTGTCTATCTTAGCTTAATTGGACATGGCTTTATCTTTGATTTTTGTATCTCCTTGTACTACTTAATATAAAATCAGATAACTGTTCTTTAATGATCTTTGCATAGGAGTAAAATGAGTCTGAGATTAAAGTCTTTATAAACTTTATAAAGTTTAAATGTTTTGGTGGGTTTTTTTTCCATAAGATTTTCCTATACTACTCTTAAACAAATTCAAGTCTTTTCTTTTTTTGTACATTTGATTGTAGTGTCTTTTTACTTTTACCCTACATACCAGGTTATAATATACTATAGAACCCCTAATATATATGATGACAGAAAATTTACTGCTTCAGTTGTTACTGTGTTTGAGATCTGTTTTCCCCACTGGATTATATGTTCTTTGAGGGTAGAAACTGTGTTTTTGCATTTTCACCATTGACTCTCCTATCCCTAGTATTATCCTGTAACATAGTGAGCACTTGATAAATATTTGTTAAACAAGTGAATAAATAAATGACTGAAATAGTTCAAGTTAAAGTCACTGTCACTGAATATTAGATCAATAAGTAGTTATCAAACTACATGTGACAAGTGCATCTAAAAACAACAGTGACCACAACAATAGCCTTAAGGATAAAACAGTATGACATATTACTTGGAAAGGGAAGAGAATGATCCATTACTGAGAACCTATTATTTTTATCATGTGTATAATGCAGTGTATGCATTTTTTCATAACCTACAGAAAGAAACTCTACAGCAAGACCCAGTACACATGCACATACAATTAAAACAGACTTTTCACAGAATATTTACTCTGTAGGTCATACTGATATTTCTATTCTAATCAATTTAATGCTTTTTCTTCTATTTCATTAAAAAATGCTGGTTATGACCTGCTAAATTGATCTCATGTTTCTCTCTTGGGTCTGAAGACCTCCCTGTAGTGGTGAGGGGCGTGGGTTCTGAAACAGAATGCTCACTGTCTCTGCCACTTACTGAGGCTGACATATTGGTCCAATCATCCTACATGGTGAGCCGCATTGCCCTGGTTAAAAAATGCAGACGCTGTTAGTAGCTACATCATAGGGTGGTTGCATGGATTAAGTGAAATAATGACTGAAAAGCACTTACCCTAGTGTCTGGCAGAGAGAAAATCCTCAATAAACATTAGACTCTAATATGCACCAGGCACTATGTGTGTGCTCCTTGGCCATCTCCTTTTATCCCATAATGTAGTACTATTATCCCCATTTTACAACAAGGAAAGTGAGGTTTAGAGATTAAATGAACCACCCAAGGCCAAATGGTCAGTAAGTGACAGAACTGGGCACTCAAACTAGGTCTGTCTGACTCTGAGGCCCATGGCTTTTCTAGAAAACAGCAGCAAACACTCAAAGAAGGCTTCATAGAAAGGATGCAACTTGAGGTGGCCTTCGAAGATGAGTGACTGGTATTGAACAGTATACCCAAATGCTATTGCACGTAGTTGAAAGAACGTAGGGTTTGGGATCAGCCACATGGGTTCTGTCCTTGACTCCACAAATTACCAGCTTAGTAATTAGGTGTAATTTAACTTAGCCTCTCTGAGGCTCAGTTTTCTCAGCTTTATGCTATTGCTAATACCAAACTTGTGAACAATGAGCTGCACATAATACACTTGTTTATAGGTTATGTAAGGATTTAATCTCTTACCAATAGCTTAAATTTGTCATTTGGAGGCTTAAATAGAAGCACTTTGCAGCCATCTTGAGGGCATGGGTAAAAATATACTATGTGGATGGTTCTGGTTAAGTTTTATTATTAATCATCTTATGATGTTCCAAATAGAAGGACGATGAGAGACATTGAGATTGCAGCTATTGATTTTAGTTTAAGTAGTAGAGTTTGCCCAACATAATCTCTTCCAAGTTACTGGCAATATTCTTTGACTTCCTGGGGTTAATGTAAAGTGTATTTGCCTCACCTAGGAGCCATCAGAACTTTCCAGGGGCCTTTTGACAACAATCATAGAGAATCAAACGACAATGGGGCCAACTTGGCAGCACTGTTCATTTCCATCTCAGCTTAATTACCAACTCTGCTGCCTGCTCTTCAAGTTTGGGTCCAGAAATGAATCAAATGCTGGAAATATGAAGTTGGTTTCTGTTCCTGCCCCCTCTCATTTCCACCTTTGTGGAATTGAAGCCAGAGAAAGCCAAATTTCTTCCTCCCTAGGGTATAACTAAAGGTATGTGTTATGACTTACCTGGAAATGTTGCTTTAACTGTTTTTCAGCTCTGGTTATTCTGAAATCATTCAGTTTAATATTTCCCCTGTGGACTCCATGGTGTGTCAGACGGTTGCTAACAAGCTCTGGACATCAGAGGTGGAACACAGCTGTGATTCTAAAAGGCTCACTCACAGCTAGAGAATGGTCATGGCAGAGTTTATGAAGTTAGGCCTCCCTGATAAGGCTGGTAGCTGCGTAACCAACCCTGGACAAACTCTCTCCTATGTGAATTATAGAGATGCAGGGAGAATGGATGTTTTAGTCTCCAGGGCAATTAAAATATTCCTCAGACATAACTACCAATAGAGTGGAAACTGTCAGGAAGGCAATTTTATACAAATTATATTTTCTTAAGTAGATATGATTTCACATATCAAAGAGGGTCCTGAGAAATTTTAGTTTTTTTGTGTGTTTTGGTGATATTGCAAAAAAAAAAAAGGTTTTAGTAAAACATATCCTCTCAAATAGTTTATTTTTAAATAAGTAGCAGTAAAAAGCCCTGAAGTCAGGAGAAGAGAATATGAGTCCTCATCTTAATGCAATGGTTTGTGCTGACTTTGGTAAATCGCTTACTAGGTTTGGTCTTTCCCCACCCTAATTTGTAAAATTCAGATTTATCTTCATGGAATACAGAGTCAAGTTATAAGATTATATATAGTCCAGTCCTAAGATTATTTGCCTGAGATTTTGAAGGTCTAGTGTGACCAAGCTGAAATTTTTTTATTGTGATTAAACTCCATTAACCTGCCTTGAACAGAAGGAACCTTTTGCACTATGCAAAGGGTCTCTTCCATCAGAAGTTAGCATGTGACTTGCCAGATAGAAGAACCATGTATGGAAAACTTTAATAAATATCTTCAGATACTGTATTTATTCATTAGTAATAAAAGAATAAAAACTAGAGCTTTTAACTTTTACACATCTCATTTGATCCTCATAAAACTCTATAAGGTAAGTTATCATTCTAATTTAATAGATGAAAAGAACTAAGATTTTAAAAGGAGTAGTTTCTTGTCCATGTTTACATAATTAATAAGTGGCCAAGATGGATCTTAGCACTCATGTTCTTGACTTTTACCCCACTGTGAAATGCCAATGGTCATACAAATATTAGGAATTCTTTCATACCTTTCAACTTCCACACAAGTGCCCAAGACCATATACATTTTGGGATACCTAAACCAGAAGCTGTTAATATATGAAATTGCAGATCCTTAGGGAGGTGGTTAAAAGTTTGTTACTAAAGACATTTGAATCCCCATAGACACTAAGCTGTATCTACTCACAAGTTGGGCTGCTACAACAATGTATCATAGAGTTGGTGGTTTATAAACAACCGAAATTAATTTCTCTGTATGGAAGCTGGAAGTCTAAGATCAGGTGCAAGTATGTTAGAGACATAAATAGAATATTAGAAATTAACTATAATTATAAGAAATATTAATCATGCTGTTAACTGCGATTGTTCTTTTCTGAGCAGAGACAGCACATTCTAACCTCACTGAGGGTTGTATATCTTAGGATATGGGAGCTATCGGAATGCAGTCCATCCTCCTGAGAACTGCCTGCTATTATGGAAAGATTTACAACCTCATGGCACCTAGTCCTGGAGGCACCTGCTCTTTACAATCCCCAGCCCCTATTACCTGTAATCTGGTCTCGGGGCGCCCAGGGCGCCCGGAGGCACCCGGAGGCGTCTGCTCTCTGTGAGTCCCCTGGAGCCCGCATGACTTGTAACCTGTAATGATTATCCCACACCCACTTTCCCATACCTGTAATTCCTAATTCCCCATGCAATCTTGTCGTTCTACCCAATATAAGCAGTTGGCTTATGGTGGGGTGCAGAGCAGATTTTTATGGATGACCTGGTGCTCTCCCATACTGCTGGTATTATTGGAATAAATGCTCATATATGATTCAGCCCTGTCTGTTTAATTGGCTGAAGTAGTGACAAGCAACCTAGACCCCTGGGTTCGCTGGTTATGAGTATAGTTGGGTTCTGGTGAGGACACTCTTCTGGGTTTCAGTCTGCCAACTTCTTGTGGTATCCTTATATGGCTAAAGCAGAGACAGTTCTCTAGGGTCTGATTCATAAGGACACTAAGATGTGAATATTTTAGATACTTTCAAAGTATTAAATTAGTGTTCTGTGTTATACATCAGTCCTAAAATTTGGTTAATACAAATCAATTCCTTTGTGTATGATCATTTTTAAATACCTCAATTTTAAGTTTATAGATCTGCAAGACTGTGATAGCTACTTGACTTAGTCAAGAATTTTTGGTTTTCAAGCAACAAAAACATAACTCAAACTTGCTTAGGCAAAAGTGGGAATTTACCAGCTCATTTAACTTAGAAATTCAAGGTGGCAAGGCTTTTAGGAGGGCACGATGCAGGGGCTTGAATAATTTGGTTAGGAATATTGCATTTTTCACTGTTTGGCTTAATCCTCCCTTAGCTCCATTTTTATTCAGACTTTCTTTTTGTCCTGACAAGATGATTATCAATAGATCTAAATTTTAAGAAATTCCAATGATAAAAGAATCTCTATTTATAAATTTTCCCCCAAAATCCTAAACCAATAACTAACTGGCTTGACTGTGTCAAGTGGCTTTGCTTAAACTAATTGCTGGGGTCAGAGAAATAGAACGTGTAGATTGACCTGAGATCGGGATCCTAGATCTTCACTGCAGCTAGGTCGGCCAGCTCCCAATTCATAAGGACAAAGAATTGGGAAAGCAGAACTGGTACCTTTCTCAAAAAGAGAGGAAAGGTACCAAGGTCAGGCGGAGGAAGAATGAAAGTCAGGCAGGTTAAACACAATATATATCCATCACACCCCACAAACTCACACTGGTCTTTAAGGCTTTGCCTGGCCTTTTAGATAATGAGCTCTTACCATCTTATTCTCTCTCTCCTTTATCCCCTGCCCTTCCTCCAACCAACATAGGAGACTAAATGAACATGGATCTACTGAGAGGAAAACGATATCCTGAAACTAAAGTAATATTTTTTGAGACATGATCTGCTTTAGATTTTTCAGTCTGTTCTAGTTCACTGAGACCAATTATAGCTGGGATGTGGGGTTGTTTGGTCATAATAAAAAATAAGCAAACAAAGATTGCTTTGTAACAATGGGTCAGCCATTCTTTTTTTTTTTTTTTTTAATTCTGTAACTCTATTAAGCACCTACTTTGCGCTCAGAACTGGTTCTAAAAATATAGTCTTAAAATTCTATTTATGTGATTGAGAACAGGAGACAATTAGATATAGCAATGATTTTGGAAATCATTTTGTCAATACCCAAGACGATCTATTCATAGTTAAAATAGAAATCGAGCAGGCTGGAATAACTCAACCAATATTTGTTAAGCACCTACTAGATGACCTACAAGTAATGGCACACACACATATGCCCTGATTGTGCAAATATAAGTTGTTTGGCATATAAAGTGGGTGACTGTGTTGGTTTCTATCTCTACTGTAACAAATCACCACAGGATTAGTGGTTTAAAACACCAGAAACTTATTTTCTTATAGCGCTGGAGGTCAAAAGTCTTAAAGGGTCTTAATGGACTAAAACCAAGGTATCAACAGGGCTGTATTCCTTTCTAGAGATTCTAAGAGATAATCATTTCCTTTCTTTTTTTTTTTTTTTTTTGCCTTTTCTAGTTTTTTGAAGCTACCCACATTCTTTGGCTGATGAAAGGCCTTCTTCAAGGCCAGCAATGACGGCCAAGCTTTTGCAACATCACATCATTATAGATTTCCCTCTTTTTCCTGCCTACGGATCCTTGTGATTACATTGGAAGGATCCTTGTAATTACGTTGGGCCCATATGGATAACACAGGATAATCTTTCCATCTCAAGGTCATCTGAGATAATAACCTCTTACCCAGTAGCAACCTTAATGACATCTGCAACTTTAATTCTCCTTTGCCATGTAACCTAACATATTCACAGATTCCTGGGATTTAGAATGTGGATATTATTCTGCATACCAAAGCAGCCAATCTGGATTTGGGGATCAGACAAAGCTTCCTAGAGAAATTGATGCATCAGAAGAGATTTAAAGAATGATGGGAGTACCTACTTCTGAAGAGAAGAGGCATTTTTAGGGAGAGTGTAGCAGCTGGGAGTGCACCTATTGAGCCTCCCTTTATGAAAGAAGTGAGTTATGACTGTGCAGTATCTTCAGGATTTGCCTTAACTTTTGAGGCCAGGCCATGCATTCTCCATGTAGCCCAGTCAGTGAGTTAGTGCAGCAAGAGTGCTGGGGTCTGACCATTTTTACCCAATATGGGACTCCTCTAATAGGTCATCATTGTTCTGGAACTCCTCATTGGGTTGACCAAGACTTTGTCAGCTCTAAACCTTATCTGTCCAATCTGTTTTCTTTCACAGGGTGTCAAAACAGCATTTTCGTCTGAGGGCTTCTTCTGATCAACTCTGCTTCCTCCTCCTTTCTTATTCACAGGCAATGTCCTCATAAGCTGCTTGTACTCCTACCCTGGTATCTGTTTTCTGGAGGCCTCAACTGAGAAACAGGGGGAACAGGAGTAGAGGATCATAGGAGAAAGAATACAAGACCTATTTGCAAGTAGTTTATTAGAGCAAGAACACAAGATTCAAAGATGGATCTGGACTTGGTATTACACGTGCCCATTAGGGGTTGTATTAGTACAGGCTAACTGCTTTAACAAAAGTCCTACATTTCAGTAGTTTACACAAAAGTATTATTTTCTCTCCATTCAACAGTCCACACAGTTGTTCCTGGTCAGGTCCCTAGCCTTGGAGTTCTGCTTCAAACAGCAACTGTGTAGCCGAGGTTCTTTCAGTATTCTTATTTGGCCCTCTCTAGGAACTTGAGTCCTCTCCCTTCAGTCAGTGGTTGGGCAAGTAGACTGGGAGGATCACGTATGTGAAAGTTTTGTAGATGAGCCCAGAAAGTGGTACATCTCACATTTTTGGTGAATGACATAGATCCCTGTGGTCACAGGAGTCAAGTAGGCTTAAGTGTGGAAAGACCAAATTCCTCTATAGATGAAGGAAGAATATTGACATATTGTAGTACACCAGATACTCCAGTACCTTGAGGCCATTCAATAAATATTTGTTACATGAATAAATTTGGATTCAGGCAGACTTGAGTTCAAATCCCAGCTCTATTACTTGGTATCAAGCGGGTTACTTAACCTTCTCTAAGCCTCATTTCTTCATCTGGAAAATGGGTACAAAATGTCTATGGCATGAAATTGTTATGAAATTTCTATGGGATTAAGCATATAATAATTATAACTAAAATTCACTGAGTGCCAAGCACATTGAGGTGATTGATAGTTATTACTTCATTTGCTTCTCACTGGAACCCTATGTGGTGGGTGCTCAGTTTGTAGATAAGAAAACGGAGGCATTGAGGCATTAATTGTTGTATTTTAAATCACATAGCTAATAACTGGTAGAGCTACAATTTGAACCCACCTTAAGTGTCAGTGTTCTTAACCACAATACCATACACTACTTGTAGTAAGTTTATTGCCAATTTTGGTGTCTGATACATAATTGATGCCCAAGAAATTTCAGGGCAGAATTATCAGCACTAAGTCCAGGAGCAAGTAATATATTGTGATACAGGCTAGTCACTGATATTAGCAAGGTTGGAAACAAAGTCCCAGGTACGTGGTGAAAATCTAGATCTTAGGAGGGTTTGATAGGAATAAAAGTGAGCCTCCATCGTGGAAAACTGCTACTGGGTATAGATTATAACCATAAAGACTGTAGCACAGGGGACCAAAATAGGGGCCCGAGTTCTGGAGTAGTGTCACAAGATAGAAATAAACAAGGCAGAAAGCAAGCAACTAATATAGATCATGCTTAGAAATGGATGAGCAGGAAGCACAGCATGCTTCCATGTCACCTGGAGAGCTCTGACCAGCACAGGCAGCCTGGAGGATACTGAACTGCAGCTGGGCATCCGGGAGGTCCTGCTAAGAGGAGCAAGAGGAAGGCATGGGAGCAGGCATCAGGCAAGTCATCTCAGCCATGTTTATTGATGAAAGTAAATTGCTAGCTTAGCAATACTCTCTCTCTCTCTCTCTCTCTCTCTCACTCTCTCTCTCTCTCTCTCTCTCTGTGTGTGTGTGTGTGTGTATGGCTCAGGTGTTAATCTTCTAGTGTGCATGGAGCTATTTTTAGAGTGCATCCTTCATAAGCCTCCTTCGGATTCCTGAAACATTTCTACTGCCACCTTATCAAGATGATTCTCCAGAAAATTAGGCTCATTTCTTGCAAGCAAGCAAATAACCAGCACCACCAATAATAAAGAATAAATTTTAAAACTCTCTATCATCATAACAAAAATAAGCCTTTTATAAAGGGAGACTAGATTTTCAACCAAGTAACTATTTAGATATCTTTGAAATATGTAGGACCTTCCTATCCTTTCAATGCATAAGAAAATAAATGCAGCGCCATACAGAGTGACTAACCAGGGGATATTCTTATGTAAATAGCGTGAGGAAATTAGTCAGATAACATTAAATGATTGCCCCTTCCCCGGTTTGCTTTTTTCTTTCTTTGTTTTTTCTTTTTAAAATACAGGATTTCAAAAGAAAAACCTGGCCTGGATCTAAGAATGGAGCACGGGATCCTAGTTCAAGCTCTTGGCACAATAAATGTGCTCCTTACTAAAACTGAGGTTCTTTGAGTCTTATGTAAGCTTCCCAAAAACTAGTTCTTAAGGAATGAAAAAACTCATATTCTGGTCTGTGATCTATTTTGGCAAATATCGTATCTTTTTTAGGCCTGTCATTTCCTTTGCAAACCAAACAGTTTTGACAAGATTCAAATTTTCAAAAATCCTGGTACTTTGGCAACATTTTTAAATCCATAAGCTAAATATAGGGAACATGCCCACATATGGTAAATTATAATGAAGGAGGAATTATAACAGTTTGAATCCTATAATCTCTGAATGAAAAAAAATCTGCAGTTATGACTGGGAGACTCCAAAAATAATTATAACAATGTTAATGAAGTACTAAAAATGAGATTAGGGGTGGGTGTTACATTATTATTTTTCCTTTCTTTTCATGTCACTCTTTCTGAAGTACATCAAATTAGGCATTAATTTTCCACCTCCAGGTGGCAACGTACAGAGGTCTGGCTCAGACACTTGGGCCAATAGCAATAATAGCAGACATTACTTACCTCCCAAACAATGATTGCACTTAGTCCTTAACATATCCTCCCACAACACACACACCATTTTACAGATCAGGAAACTGAGGCCCACAACCAACAGCAGCGTGGTAGGCAGCCTTGAGAATGGAGCCTGGTCTGTTTGGCTCCAAACTATTTTCCTTCCAATGTGCCCTATAGGTTAACACTGCAAATGTGTCCTGCACTGCAGGGAGAGGGAGGATGTAATTTGGGAATTGAAGAGGAGAATAAGGCTGCAAACAGAACGAGAGCCCTTGCACAAATATATACCTTATTAAAGATTTATAATTTCACAAAAGCTCCCAAAGCCTAAGTCTTTTTGCAAAACAACTCTCAGCTCCTTAGCTAGTATCCAAGGAGACCCTGAGCATTATAAGACAATTATGAAAATCCCAATCTAGATGATTCTTAATTGTTAAATCTGCATCTGTCCTTTGCTGATCTTTAATTATTAATGTAGGAAAGTCCTTATTTTTAGAGGACAGATATGTTACCCTTACTAGATTTCCTTCTAGGGCCCTACCCTTCCATTGGAGCAGGGGTCCTCAAACTACAGCCCGCGGGCCACATGCAAATACAAATATTTTATTTGTTCCCATTTTGTGTTTTTTTTTTACTTCAAAATAAGATATGTTCAGTGTGCATAGGAATTTGCTCATAGTTTTTTTTAAACTATAGTCCGGCCCTCCAACGGTCTGAGGGACAGTGAACTGGCCCCCTGTTTAAAATGTTTGAGGACCCCTGCATTGGAGGTTTGTCCTGTGATGATGATCACAGTGTACACCCAGATGAATTTTGGTGCAGGTGAAGCAAGAAGAGGAGAGATGAGCGCTGGATTTAGCTGTTGACATAGGAGTGAAAAAGGCTGGACTAAGCAAGTGACCCTCTCCAACCCAAATCAGTCGCCCTTTTGACAGTGGAATTCTCTCATACGGGACTGGCTAGGCCTACCCATGAAAGGGGGCTGGATCCATGGCTAGAAAAGAGATTGAAGATCTGCCTGAGATTCCACCAGGGGCTGTGCCTGATAGAAAAAACAAACCAAGCAGAGACTAAATGCTGGCCAATTCCTGAGGAGGAAATCTGCTCTTTCTGGGGCCTGGGCCCTGAAGCTGTCTGAGGCCTTTATTTGAAAGGTTAAGTTCTAAGAATTACTTCTTGATCCTGCCTTCCTGATCGGCTTTCTAAGTCTCAGCTTTATCATGGGGTGAGCCTGACAGAGGTTCAGATGTTTTGAGACATTTGTGGCACATGGAAGTGTAGACTGCTGCATTATCAAGAAAAAAAAAAAGCATGTATATATGTATCAATACATATATATATTTTTCTCTCATTATCTTTTTCATTTCTCTTTTCACAAACATACACACATGCGCGTGTGCGCACGCGCGCGCGCGCGCACACACACACACACACACACACACACACACACAGTTTTTTCCTAATATTCATTCATACCAAAAGCAACCAGGGAAGAAAGAGAGGCCTAGATGTAACAGGGAGTCAAGGTTTCCGGGCTCATCCTGGCACTAATTATGTATGGCCTTGAGTGAGTCTCTCTGAAAAGGGACCTCCTCTTAGTGTAGTATGGTATATGATCAGAAATATTGGGTGTTGAAAAACTGTAAACTCAAAATTTGACAACACTTTTCTGTCAAGGAGACACCAGGAGCACAAAGCACCTGGGAAGTGGAGGGATTAGAGACTTGACCCGAAACAGTTTTGGTTTTTCTTGGGCCTTACAATAGGTTCATTATTTCTGCTTGTGAAATAACCTAAGTCCAAGAGGCATTTTGTATTTTCCTAATTTTTTTCAATGCTCAAATGTATGTGTGTGTGACTGTGTGTGTGTGTGTGAGTGTGTGTGTGAGTGTGTGTGTGTGTGTGTGTGTGTGTGTGACTAACTGTCCTCTCTACATAGTTGGAGCCTGTCTGTAGCTGGTGTATTCCCCCACATTCATCTTGTAGCATTCAGTACACAATGAGTAAGTGCCATTTTACTGATAATTTCAAGGAGATGAGCGGATGGGATAGAAACTGCCTCAGAGAAGACGTAGCATTTTTCTTTAAAAATATCTGTTCTCTATTTAGCTCCTAGTCAAATCCTCTCTCCCACTGGATATATTTCCCCCATGCAGGCAGTTCTGCTTCTCTCCTCAGCTTACAAATGCCAAAATTCAGCCCCCAAAAAGCTGCTCAACAGCCATCACATAAAACCCAGGTGAAGGAAGGAAAATTATTTTGCCAAAAGTATCGTCTACAGCCCAGCTGGTGTGGCTTTGTGGTTGAGTATTGACCCATAACAGGCGGTCACAGTTTGAATCCCAGTCAGGGCACATGCCTGGGTTTCAGGTTTGATCCCCAGTAGGGGATGTGCAGAAGGTAGCCAATCAATGATTCTCATTGATGTTTTTCACTCTTCCTCTCTCTGAAATCAATAAGAACATACATTTTTAAAAAGTATCCTATATAATAAAGAGCTAATACACTAATTAGATCGAACAGCAGAACGACCGTCCAGACCAGTGGTTCTCAACCTTCCTAATGCCATGACCCTTTAATACAGTTCCTCATGTTGTGGTGACCCCCAACCATAAAATTATTTTTTTTGCTACTTCATAACTATAATTTTGCTACTGTTATGAATTGTAATGTAAATATCTGATATGCAGAATGTATTTTCATTGTTCACGACCCACAGGTTGAGAACCGCTGGTCCAGACGACCTTCTGGATGATGCTGGGGCTGCGAGGGCCGGTTGAGGCTGTGAGGGTCTGCGAGGGGCTGCGAGGGCTGGCTGAGGCTGCAAGGTGCTGTGAAGGCCAAGCCCCTTGCATGAATTTCGTGCATAGGGCCTCTAGTCTATATATATAAAAGCCTCAGCAACTGAACTACCGAATGATCGAACGACTGGTCACTATGATATGCACTGACCACCAGGGGGCAGACGCTCAATGCAGGAGCTGTCCCCACTGGTTAGTGTGCTCCCATAGCGGGAGTGCTGCTCAGCTGACCAATGGGCACCAGACGCAGGGCTCGCAGCTGGCCGCTGCAGCCCTAGACTGCAACGGAGTGGCAGTGAGCCTACCGAGCAGCAGTGGTGGCAGGCACAGCAGAGCCTGGATGAGCAGGAGTGGCAGGTGGCGTTGGACTTGCAGGTTTCAGCCCAATCCCTGAAGGCTATGCTAAGCGACCCCACGGGTGCACAAATCCATGCACCTGGCCTCTAGTTATATACATAAGTTTATAGACATATTTTCTGAAAACTATAGTCATACTAATTTTTACTGATACATTCTTTTCATTTCTTTATGTCATTAAATATCCTTCAAGAAAACAATTCCATGAACTTTTGACTTAAAAGCAGTGTGGATGTGACAAGGATTCTAAAAGACATAAGATAATCCTCACTTTAGGAGACCACATGGGCCTTTATCACCTATGATGCTGCATTAGAAAACTGAGCTTTCTCTGAAGGAGAAAGAAGGAGATGGGGAATCTAATAATGAACCTTTCCCATTTAGTACTACACAAACCTTATGAACTACTATTATCTCACTTTGCATGTACGGAAACTGAGGTCCAGGGAGATCAAGATAGTTAATAAGGAGTAAATTTTGGATTTGGAACCAGAATTGTCTGAGTCTAGACCAGTGATGGCGAACCTTTTGAGCTCAGCACGTCAGCATTTTGAAAAACCCTAACTTAACTCTGGTGCCGTGTCACATATAGAAATTTTTTGATATTTGCAACCATCACTGGTCTAGACCCTAGTTCTTTCTATTTCACTGTATTGCATCTCTGAAAGGCAAATGGAGTCTTAAAATTCAGATAAAATGCCTCATGAAGGTAATTTTTTAAAAAAATGTTATGAGTGAAACTAGGACATTCAAGTACTCCGAGTCAGAGGGACAAATGCAGTGCCAATGTGCTTCATATTTAGTTCCCTGCTGCCTCAGACAGAAGTCTGTGGCCAGTTAGGGATGCCCCTCTCTTCTTGGGTAATCAGGGAGCAGGGAGACTGGACAAGGATAGAGTAGCTGTTGAGATCATGTACAGCTCAGGTTGGGAGAAGTGGAAGAAGGAACTGAGAATCTTTGTAAACCCTGCATCACTTTTAAAGAGTAGATTTGTTGGTCTAGTTAATATTTCAGCAATATAGGGCTGAGAATATGAAGAGAGGTCTTTTAATGTATGTTAGCCAAATGCTTTGAGCAATATTTAATGATCTTGGTAATAAGGTTCTATACTCCATAAAATTATAATTTCTTAAGACATTAAAAACTTTTTAATTTTCTTAGTTTGTATTTTTTCTCTTTGTCTATGTTGGCCTACCGTTTTCAGCTGAGCTAGGCTCTGACACAGCAAGGAACAGGACAAGCATTCAAGTAAGTGAGTTACCAAGAAAGCCAGTAATCCAAGCCATGTGCCAAATACCACCAGGAGAATCAGATCCCCATCCTCACTCCAGGATTTCTGCCATCCCGCAATGGTGGCAAATAGGACAGGCAATTACAACACCACTAGATGTAAGCTGTTGCTTAAGCTGATGGAGATACAACAAGCAGGCATGATGCCCAGAAAGTCTCAGTGTGTCATTCAGGGCATCCTCTTATTTACAGCCCCAAATGCTCTCTATCAATTCTCAGTATTGAGGCCCAAACTCCCTCCAAACCTACCATCATTCCCCAAATCCTTTACACAATTCCTTCTCCTTTAATAAGCCTGTGTACTTAGTATAGGTTGGGGAGACATTCTTACTGCTGAGTTCACTTTTGCCTAATTCTACTAAGGTAATATATTTAATTCTACCAAAAATATATTATAAAATATTTCCAAGTATTAACAACCACATGAATTATGCCTTTTATAAAACCTAATAGAACATATATTTCTCATTCATATTACTCAGATATCTCTCCCTCTCCCTCTCTCTCCCTCTCTCCTCTCTTAGGAAACTATAGTAATTCATCTAATTGAGAGATTATGAAAACTGAATTATGACAATGGGTGAGAGAGGAACCATTTATAAATAACTCTATGGCATCTAGCTTGGTTGGCTAGTAATAGAATAATGCCATCTCTCTATATAAAAGCCCAGTGACTGAACAGTGGAATGACTAGAACGACTGGTCAACCAGATGGTATGACACGCACTGACCACCAGGGGGAAGATGCTCAACGTAGGAGCTGCCCCCTGGTGGTCAGTGTGCTCCCACAGTGGGTGCATCACTCGGCTGACCAGGATGAGCAGCACTCCCACAGCGAGAGCAGCTGCTCAGAGGGCGGGTCCACAGCTGCTCGGCTGACTGGGATGAGCGGTGCTCCCACAGCAGGCCAATCCCTGCAGGCCATGCCCCCACCAGTGCATGAATCCATGCACCGGGCCTCTAGTCCTATATAATAAAAGGCTAATATGCAAATCGACCAAACAGTGGAATGACTGGTTGCTATGACGTGCACTCACCACCAGGGGGAAGATGCTCAATGCAAGAATTGCCCCCTGGTGGTCAGTGCACTCCCACAGCAGGAGCACTGCTCAGCCAGAAGCTGGGCTCACGGCTGGTGAGCGCAGCAGCGGTGGCAGGGGTCTCTCTTGCCTCCGTGGCAGCACTAAGGACCCTTGGGAGATGTCTGACTGCCAGCTTAAGCCTGTTCCGTGGTGAGTGGGCCTAAGCCAGCAGTCAGACATCCCCCAAGGGGTCCCGGACTTTGAGAGGGCACAGGCCAGGCTGAGGGAGTACCCCCCTCCCCAGTGCATGATTGTCATGCACCAGGCCTCTAGTTTTTTAATAAAAGACCTGGGAGAAAGAACAGATATTTTGAGATTAGGAAGAGGATAATGAGTGATTTAAATTTTTTTGAATTTAAGGAGCTTGTAATACTATCCACAATGGCTTGCCAATACCAGTTAAGAGATATGGGCTGGAGGTATAGATTTGAGATTCAAGTGGTTATAGGTATTAACTGAAACCAGGATGGGGTGAGATTCTCTGAAAGGATCAGAGAAGCAGAGAGATGGGTTAAGCACAGAACATTGGTGAATACCCGTATTTAAGGTCAGGCAGAAGAAGAGGCACAATTAATGGATGTTGAGAAATAGATGGAGATGTAGAAGACGAGCTAAAAGAGATCATAAAAGAGGGCAAACGTTTCAAGGAGAATTTGGACCTAATGGACTCATCAATGAAGAACTTATGATTCTTTCAGCTACAATGAGCAGAAACCCACTTGAGCTAGCCTAAGTGGAAGAGGAGAATTTAAGAATAGGATTCAGGAGTGTTTCACTCATTCTAAAGGCAGACCATGTGGCTGAGCCTCACGGGGGGCTGGGATCAGGAAATGGGTAACTGTCAGGAATCAAGAAAGATATGTGCTCACTTTCACTTTTCTAAACAACTTCTTCATTCATTTCTCTGCAGACTCTCTTTGCTCTTGCACACCTCACAATGCCTGATTTACATATTGAGTAGTTCTCTGAACCCCAATCCCAAGTCACTAGAAAGAGCATCTGAATGACTTCAGTTGGGTCAGGTGCCTACCCAGGAGCCACGGTGGGAATGGGAAAGACATAGAAAACAAACATGGCAGTCACGATTCACTTCTGTGAACATCAGAAGCAGTTCTTAGAGAAGGACCACTATGAATCGGGCAGATACCCTCAAAGATATCGACTACAAGATTAATCAAACTGACTGCACAAAAATTGGGCTGCCCTTTCATGGAGGCATCAATTAAAAGGAAAGTCATGAGAACCCTAACTCCATTTCCCTTTTCTCTGTTCCTATTTCCTCTGTTAGCTCAGAGGGAAAGTTGCATTAATGTCTATGCTGATTTCTCCTTAACACCGACAAGAATAAGTTTGCTTGCGAAATGCTTTGACATCCTCAGCTCAAAGGATCTAAACAAATACAAAGGAATTTTTATTATTTTCTAGGGAGAGCTAGAGCTTTCCGGTTGTTTTTGCCTTTGCCCGTGTCTCATTGATTTCACAAATTGTGCTAGCTGTTTTCTGGCTTTCATTAATCAAACTGCCACCTGTGATAGACTGCTGGTCCCTTGTCTCATTTACTTCCATTCTCACATTCATCTAGATGGCATCGTTTGCAGTGTTAGGAGTAGAGGGGGCTGGGCGGTGACTAGAGATTTAGAGTAGTGAAGTCATCTCCCGAATCTGAGTGAGTCCAGATCTGTTAACAGAAATATTTCCCCCCCTCATTCCTTCCAGCTCTAAGAATAGCAGTACCAGCTGTACTTGCCTGAGCCATATCTACATTAATAAACAAAGTGGGATTATTGACATTTTCTTGCTTCAACTAGCAAATGTGCATCTCTGAATTTTTGTCAACTAAAAGGCTCTGATAATGAAACAGTCACAGGAGTAGGCTTGACATAAAAATGATAATGCATACTTTACTCAGGCTAATTATGCATTTGTATTCCTTGTACGTATGTTGTTCTTTTATCTATTTTGCATTTGAGAAATTAGGGCTAAACTGAGGCAGCTATGGGGAAGCAATGTAGCTTTAGTAGTCAGGAAGGGGGTTTTGTGGTTAGACGTGTCTATTCTCAGCTTGATAACCTAAGTCCTGGGTGACCTGAGGGACATCATTTAATCTTTCTGAGCCTCCATTTTAATATCCACACAAAAATGCTGTTTTTATTTTTAAATGATATATATAAAGAATGCATCACAGCATCTGACACATAGCAGAGGTTAATTAATATTAGTTCAGAATAAGGTACTTTGAGGGGAGAGAGTGACTTCTTAGCCACTGCTATTCTGCTATTCTGAATCACTGCTTTAGACATTGATATAGACAGAGGAAGAGCTTACTGTGTAGGTAAACCCTAAAGAGATCTGGAAGCCTGGTTTAGAAGGTAAAAACAGTGGACTTCTTGTTGGTGGGAACAGGGTTGTACTCTCTTTTGCATCCACAGCATCTTCACAACACATAGGAGAGTGACAGATTCACCCTCTGAGAACCTGTGTGATCTCTACAGTTGGGCTGGGCACATCTGGGGGTCTCTGGGGCTGATCCATTGCTTTATATTTGCACAAGCCAGACTCAGGGCAACACAATACATCTGCTACTCAAATGTCCTGTGGTCCAGGCTATGGTCCTCGTACCGGAACTAAGATGAAAAGGGAAATAACCTACATCTACATAGTTGTAGGGCATTCAGGGCACATGTCCACATGGTTTGTAACTAGCATAACACTACAAATCAGAGTAAACTAAACTTTTCCTTATTGAGATCACTCCTAGAACCTAAAATTTTAAGGCAAGGACACAGCAGCCTGAGCAGAACACTGGATTACTCAGAAGATGAAACAACTAGAGAAGAAACAGCCGAGGGTCCTTGCTGGATGGGAGGACTGGCTCACAAACACAGGCAAGACCCAGGGACAGAGTTGCCTTGGTGGGGGAAGGGCAGAGGGAACAAAATGCCATTTGTGGCTACTGCCATGACACTGATTTTACCCTTTTATGATGTAGCCTGGGAAATAATAAGCACCTAATAAATGTTTGTGGAATAAATTCTTATAATGAAGTAATTTATATGCATCATACTTGTGTATTGTCCTTTTTTATTAATTTTGCTTCTAGGGATTAATATTGAAGTTAAAAAGCTCAAAGGAGTCTATGGGGCAGAAACACAGATTTTGGTGTCTCAGAGAGAGTTGGGCAAGTTACTTCATGTCTCCATGCCTTTTTTATTTTGTCTATAAAATAGGATTAGTGGGAGATCTAATTGGACAATATGTGAATGCGCGCCTGACCCAAATAATGAAGTTTTACACATACCAACAATAAGCCATAAACTGCTTAGCAAGAATTCATGTATATGACTGCATTCCTTATTCTCACATTTGAAGTTAACATAAAAGGGAGCTTTTCAAAATTAATGAGGAAAGACATCTTCAATGAGAGGAGCAATTTGATTCATTTGTGTTACAAATTATAATTATTTAGTTGAAAAGAATGTGTCTCATATTTGTTTCACACTTTCCAATGTTAGCACTGCTCTAGGTCCATTGAGGTTGGTGCTCAGAAAACATTTATCAGTGTATTGATTTGGGGTGCCCCTCACAATTTGATATAATCCTCTATAATAAGAGGCTAATATGCAAATTGACCAAATGGCAGAATGACTAGTTGCTATGATGTGCACTGACCACCAGGGGGCAGATGCTCAATGCAGGAGCTGCCCTCTGCTGGTCAGTGCACTCCCATAGGGGGAGGGCCGCTCAGCCAGAAGCCAGGCTTAGGCCTAAGTCGGCAGTTGGACATCCCCTGAGGGGTCCCGGACTATGAGGGCACAGGCCGGGCCAAGAGAGCTCCCCACCACCAGTACAAGAATTTCATGCACCGAGCCTTTAGTAATAATATAACCATAAAGCCACTGGACTAGGACACTTGGATCAAGACCCAGTTTTGCCACTAATTAGCCATGTGACCTTGGATAAATCTTTAGGCATTAGCATACTTTTCCTTAAATTAAGGAGTTTCCCCCAAGTTCTTTCCAGCTGGAAATGTGTAATTTTTTTTTACATTGGGTTCAAGAACATAAAGTAGTGTTCATGAGGACAAGAGAAGCATAGAAAAAAGTACATAGGAAGACTCAAATATGAAAATTCACAGTATCATGGGCAGTAACACTATGTGAGAATTAAAGAAATAATAACAGCATTCACAACAATTTGAGTGCCTACCATGTTTCAGGCACTGTGCCAAGCACTCTATATACAATATTTCATTTCATCCTTACAATACCCCTTGAAATAATTGTTAATATTCTTAATTATAGTTAAGGAAACTGAGGTTTAGACACAAAATGTTTCCATTCTTAAGTAAGTTAGCATTTCAGTGATTATTTGCCTTGTATACTAACCTGTGAAACTAGTCCGCCCTTCTTAATAACAAAAAGAGCTGGAAATCAGTATTGCTATCACATCCATAGCCTTGGTTTTCTTATGATTCTTAACTTTTATGGAATTATAAGTCCCTTTGGGAATTTGATGAAGGTTGTGGGCATGGCAGCATGTCACAGACCCTTTGAAATACATGTATGGTTTAGAACATTTCTCAGATAAAGAGTCAAATTCTGACCACAATCTTCAATGGCAGCCAAAGAGAATCTAAGAGCAACTCAAGTAACTGTCTGGAGAGTGCTTCAAAGGCTTAGCAAATGGGATAAAAATCCTTGCCACGATTATCCTTTCAGGATATCATATTTTCTCATGTCTTAAGTCTTCCTTCATTCATATATCTATTTCACTGAGGCTAGTGTTCTTGCCTTGGAGCAATAAAATGTGACTCGTTTGCACTAGATTTCTGCACTGCCTTTGATCTGCTTCTCACTGTGGTTCCATTCTGGATCTTCATCAGATCCCCCCCTGGATTTGGTGGGTAAAGATGGTCACTGACTACTTAAGGGATATTTGTGAGAAGCTTGGAGATAGCACTTCCACCTGCTTACAGCACCAACTGCAATCTGTCCAGGCTAAATGAGATTATAAGGAGCCATCATCCTGCCATTTAAAGATCCTTCAAATGAAAGTGGCCGCTAGCCTGGTGATACAGGACCTTGTTTGCATTAACAAGGGGTTTGAATGATGTACTGAGGGAGACCATTGGAGAGTTTGCAGCAGGGTAAATGTAACATGATCAGATTTGATGTTTCAAAATGGCACTATGACTACAGGAGAAAGAGTTGGAGATGACTAATAACTGGCATAATAAAGCTAAGTAGGAAACATAGGTTATCCCAGTTTTCCTTTGAGCTCCATGACTCTCCTTCAAGAAGAGAACTTGTCAGTCTTTCTCATGACAGTGTCCGTATCACCTAGCCCAGAGTTTGATACATGGAGATTAGTCAGTGAAAAATGTTGAATTGATCAGTAAGTGAATAAAAAATTAAACTGCTTGCCATGGATTAATTTGTGAATACTACTGTTTATAGAGAGTGCTCCTGGTGCAGAGAGCACAGAGTGGCACAGCATCTTTTTCAATAAATTAGAAGCTACTGAAAGTCAGCAGCTATAACTGTTTTTCTTTGCATCTCTGCTTGTCCTTCCTCACAATACCCAGAACAGTTATTTGTAAAGAATAGGCCATTAATAAATATTTACTAAATTATGCCCCAGCTGGTTTGGCTCAGTGGATAGAGCGTTGGCCTGCAGACTGAAAGGTTCTGGTTCGAGTCCAGTCAAGGGCACATACTTGGGTTGTGGGCTCGATCCCCAGTGGGGGAGGGGTGTGCAGGAGGCAGCCAATCAATGATTCTCTCTCATCATTGATGTTTCTCTCTCCCCCTCTCACTTCTTCTCTGAAATCAATAAAAATATATTTAAAAATTCTATTTGTAAACTAATTGAGGTGTTGTTTTTTAAGTAAACTACTGAAGCAGCATTTTCAGCATCATGTCTACACTTACCAGTGCCTCTGAGTATGACTGATTCTGAGATCTATACCTATGAACAACTGAAAGAAGTAGAAACAAAAAATGGCCAAACTGGAGAAGACGTTAGAGGTCATCTGACCCAACTTCCTCTACTGTGTGCAATGGTACAGCTGCTGTAGGCATTGCTTCCTATTTTGGTCCCAAGCTTGACCTCTGTCTGACTTCTCTGAGCACTATCCTCATTTCTTCCCAGCCCTGCATTTGCATGACTCCACTAAATCCATTTGAAAATGTAAAAATAGAATGAATTCCTGGTTTGATCAGTGAGTATCATTCATCCTGGCTCAGATGAACTTTTTTAGCATGACTTAAAGGAGAGCTTCTGGGCCAGAAAGTCCTGGAAGTTCTAGTAATAAAAATGCACAACCACTAAGATGTTTGGGGCATCTTAGTGGACTTTTGTAGTATGCCACTTGCCCCTCTCAAGCAGCTTAATACGCAAAGAAAAAGTAGGCGATGTTGGGATGATGTAAATTCAGTTTTATGTAGCATTCCTGGGGCTCTCCACTGGAATTTTACACTTCTACCTATTTGCAAAATGCTTTCAAAGAACTTATTTTTTCTTTGTCATTGTTTATCTTTCCATTTAAGTTCTTCAAAATAGCCCTCAAGAACTCTGTGACAAGCACTGTGTTTGGGCTGTACAAAGAAGCAGAGGATTGGCCCTTGTAATAGTTAGCATGTTGTAGTTGCCAGCAACAGAAAGAATGACTAACTTATTGCATGGCTACCAGGTAGTTCAAAGAAAGGCTAGAATAGCAGGCTTGGATCCGAACAGGATCTGGTTGATCTAGAGAACCAAGGTAGTAGAAAGTAGACAACCTCCCCAGATCACTGCCACTAGAATAAATCAATCATTTTCCTTATGTCTGTGATGCTCTGTTCAAGTTTCAAAGCCCTGGGAGAGAAATTCCAACTAGCTCTTGAGTCACTTACTTACGCAGGGGTTGGGAACCATTTTTTTCTGCCAAGAGCCATTTGGATATTTATAACATCATTTGTGGGCCATACAAAATTATCAACTTAAAAATTAGCCTGCTATATTTCGTCAAACATTTAATTAACTCACCCCTAATACCGTGGCAGAGCCACACCAAATGATTTTGAGGGCCTTATACAGCCTGTAGGCCGGACGTTCCCCACCCCTGCTAGGGAAAGCAAGGGTGGGGAGTTTCAATGGACTATCCCATCAAGACTGCCCATATTGGAAAAGAAATAATTTTCCAAATGAAAAACAAAGTAGCAAAATGGATACTAAACAGCCAAAAAACCCCAACATATAACTCCTACATCTGGTTTCCCTAAAGATTTTATGATCAGGCTCAGAAGATGTCACATTATGTCCACAAAGAGTTAAATAAAGGCATAAGGGGTGAATTGCCAAACAAAACAAGGCACAAATACCTCAAAGTAATGATCTGATTACGTCTCAGATGAATGATGTTGAGAATAAAGCCAGTGAGTTTAGAGAAAAAGAAATGACTAGTCAGACAGGAAAGTCAGGCAGTTCTCAGAGGGAAGAAGTAATTTGAGCTAGGCATGAAAGGATAGGTAAAATTTGATTAGGTGAGGTATTGTTCACCATGCATTCACTCCTGTAAGATTAAAAATAAAAGGTCCAAGGTGTGTCCGGATTAGAATAGTTAATGTAATTAATTGCAAAAACTACTGAACAGCAAAAGATAAGACATATAATGTACTTAGAATACATTCTTTCACACAGTACTTAATAAATGTTAACTATTATTATTATTATCATCAAAATTATAAATATAATACTGTTATTCCCTTATACATCACATTAATTTTTATAAATGTGTCTCCAAAAGGCCCGGCATATATCTCTGCCCTATATGTTACAGAGTCTAGTATGAACATCTACCAAAGACTGAGTCTCTGAACTGACTGAAACTGATCTCTAGGACTCAGATTTAAAAGTCAGCCAGGGCAGCCACAACTAGATCTTTACCTATATTAGCCAGGATATATTTAGATGCACCCAGGTTGATATAGTCATACCCTTTCCTGCATGCTGTTCTAGTGTTGTTAGCCTCCTTGACAAGGCATTTTTACTTGTGTCAAATCAAGTTATTTTGCTGTAATATTTAGGTGGGCTCACTCTAGTAGAAATGGAAAATAACCTGTCAGCCTCTTCCTCATAATAATTCTTACACTTGAATGCTATTGTCACTTTTTGGCTTCCTCTATTCCAAACTAAAAACACCCTAGCTCCTTTCATCTTTATAGATTCCCAGCTTCAAAAAATGCCTTTGTTGTTGCTTTTTTTTTTCCAGTATCATTTCCAGATTCTCAGATCTCCTTTTATACTTTCTAGATCAAAATAACATGAATAGTGCTCAGACCTCTCAAGGAATAATAAACAACTGTGGAGTGGTTCTTATGTGCCAGGTATTGTGCTGAGCAATTTATGTGTATTCTTTAATAGCCAAAATGCTCCTATAAATTACTATCCCTATTTCACACTTATGCAAGGTTTCAGAAATGGCACAGAGAGGAAAATAACCAGGTCTGTTCAATACCAAACCTGTGCTCTTAACATCCATGCTGTATAATGTATAACAGCCCACTGAGTTTTGGAACCATGGTAAAAACATGATTGGATGATTGAGGCCCAAAAATGCTCTACCTTAGCGCAGTACTTCTCCTATGTTCCCACCCTAGTATTCTGAAGACATGGGGAGATCACACGGTAGTTTATCAAAAATAGGAGAGATTCTTTGGGAACTCATCTTTAGCTTTGAAATTCATGTGTACTTGGCATTCCATTTAATAATATATCCATGTTTATTCATACATAAAAAAGTTAAAATTATAAACACCAAAGTAAAACTGAATGTCCAAAAAGATGCATCATATTTATTTTATTACTTGGAATAGTACTATTGATAGCCCAAATTGAGAATTAGAGCTGTAGCAATGGCTCCAATACCTTCGGCCTGGGAATATTTCAAAGGAATTGTAATACTTCTCACCAAATCATCTTAGTAAAGCACCATGAGACCACTCAGGATTACATCCTGATGTGCTGATATACAATTTGCAAAATGTCTGCTAATATAATCTAATGTCTATGATATGAAGTTATTTAGAATAATCAAGGCACATTTTAGGCACAATTACCTAAAATAATTTTCATTTTAAAATCATTGATCTATTGCCTTTCATTCTGGTAATAATCTACACTAATAAAAGAGAAAAATGGTAATTGGCGTATGACGATACCCTTTTCATTGGCTAATCAGGGCTATATGCAAATTAACTGCCAACTAAGATTGGCAGTTAACTGCCAACTAAGATTGGCAGTTAACTGCCAACAAGATGGCGGTTAATTTGCATATGTAGGCACAATGCAGGGAGGCAAAAGGGAAAGCAGGAAGAAGCCCCCTGCCACTGACAGTGATTGGAAACCTAG
>NW_006299714.1:1578820-1579166 GCF_000327345.1 Myotis davidii
AGGGTGATGGGGGTCAACGCCTGAGGGCTCCCAGTATGTGAGAGGGGGCAGGCTGGGCTGAGGGACACTCTCCACCCCCACACCCAGTGCACGAATTTCATGCACCGAGCCCCCAGTCCTATATAATAAAGAGGTAATATGCAAATTGACCCTCATGCAGTAACTCCATCACAAGATGGCGGTGTTCACAGTGGGGGCGGTGCAGTGGGGGTGGGGCTGGCGGCCACTCTGCGCAGCTTCTGGTGGGGTTCCTGTGGCCCCGTGGGGGCGAGGGGGTCCCTGTGGCCACTTTGTGTGCCTTCTGCTGGGGTTTCTGCGGTCCTATGTGTGCGCTGCGGGGGCGGGA
>NW_006299714.1:1579375-1610243 GCF_000327345.1 Myotis davidii
TGGCCCAGAGGCAGGGCATCAGGGCGGCACTTCAGGACTCAGGGCCGTCCGCGGCGCACCAGCCACACTGGGCGGGACTCCGGGACTTGGGCGGTCCCATGGTGCGAGGGTGGAGGAGTAGGGGGAGTGGGGGGAGAGGGGTGTCCTGGGCCTTGCACGATTTTGCACAATGAGTCACTAGTTAAATATAATAGGAGAAATTGATGCTTGTTAAGCTCATTCTGAGTTTGTAACAATGGACTATGTCAACTGCATTTAGGAGAGCCTTTCCTTCTATTCTCTCTCTCTTTTTGAATCCTATTTTTTTCTTCCATTTATTTCTAGAGAGAGTGAAAGGAGGGAGGAGGGGAAGAGAGAGAAACATCGATGTGAGAGAGACACATCTATTAGTTGCCTCCTGCATGTGCCCCTACCAGGGCTGGGTACGTGCCCTTGACCAGGAATCAAACCTTGAGGTATACAGGCTGATGCTCTAACCACTGAGCAGCCAGCCAAGGCTCCTTCTATTCTCTTATAGGAGTTGTGGTGGGGAAGATGAGAGTGATCAAGCTTATCTAAAAGTATAATCAAATAGTTATCATGTGCAGTTAAAAGAGAAGGAAAATATTTTCTCTTCATCAATCTAACTTTCAGGGTAGTAGTATTAATAATATCAGAAGCTCTATGTGGCCCTGGCTGATGTGGCTCAGTGGTTGGAGTGTCAGCCTGAGCATCGAAGGGTCGCAGGTTATGTACCTGGTCCAGAGCATGTACCTGGGGTTTCAGGTTAGATCCCCAGCCCGTTGGGGTGTGTGCGGAAGGCAACCAATTGATGTTGCTCTCTCACATCGATGTTTCTCTCTCCTTTCCCTCTTCCTGCCTTCCACTCTGAAAATCAATAGAAAAAAATATCCTCAGGTGAGGATTAACAAAGAAAAAAAAAGAAAAGCAGCTCTACATAAGTATCAGTTTTTGGTGAGGGGAGGAAAGTCTGCACTAAACTCTTAAAAGTTTGGTCCAAAGTAAAGGTGATCCTACAATTTATCATTCAAACTGGGGCACTCCGGAGAAAGAAAGGGGGCACTGTTAATAGTTAAGCCTAAGAAAAGTCATAAACTTGGAAAACATGGTCACTCTACCCATAACCAATTTCTCACATGGCATCAAAGGCCAAGGATGGGGACTACACTAAAAAACCTAATGCTATTCTATCTAGCCTCAAGTTGCTTTCTGTGTGACATCCATGACTAATTTTTAGATGTGGATGAAAGCTGTGAGCTCTCCAGTTTAAAAATCCCTCTCCAACTCCCTACCTCTACTTTTCCTGTACCAATGTGAGGGACTTCTTCTTTCACCTTAGATATTTATGTGTATGTCTACTCACCAATAATTACATCTAAACTAGCAACATTATTGCTTATTCATATCCAACTTATGCTCCATTTGGATCATGAGATTCTTTTCACAGCAAAAAAGTGTTTAGTCAGTTTCACATCATAAATCTGAGTATGTATGTGTTTCTTCCTAATTGTATTCTGTATAATTATTGAGTTTCCATTTCAGAAGGTTTTTTTCCCCACTAACAATTTATAGTAAAGTTGATTCCTATCTTTAAAAGTGTTGGCAGCTCTTGCCAACTTAATCCAGCTGCCACCTTAACTAATGATTGTTGATGTCAATCAAAGGGCTGCTTAATGTGACACATAAAAAAGCCTTCCAAGGTCCTTCTAACTTTCATAACAGATAAACTTTCAAATCTCAGCAGTTTAACAAAATAGAAGTTATTTTTCTACTCATGTAAAAACTAAAGTGGGTATTGCTAACCAGCAGGATGACTCTCCTCTGACGAGTGAATGAAAGACTGAACTTCATCCCATTTTTTGCTCTTACACATCACATCCACTCATCTTCTGTTGGCCAGAATTTAGCCTTGGGAAATGCAGTCTAACTGCATTCCCAGAAAGAAGAAAAAAAAGATTTGATGACTATCTAGGCAGCCTTTGGCCACAGATGTGATTCTTCTATACCATGTGCTTGGTGCATTAAGCAAGAATTGTACTTGGTACAGTAAGTTCAGAATGTAGTCTATACTATCTCCTTAATGTGCAAATAGCACAGGCCCTAAAGTTTTATCAAAGCCCTTGCAGAGGCAATAGATCAAATAGACGTGGGTATGAGCTTGAATGAAGAAATGAGTAGATTATAAGATGATTTTAAGGCAATTTCATTTGTGTGAAATTATATATGATATAAATATTTTGAAAATTATCTATATATGTGTTTTATGCAGAGAGGTAAAGATCTTCAAGTACCATTAGATTCTATGATCTAAATATTTTTAAAATGCTCTACATATGTATATGTGCGTCTATGCAGAGAGGTAAAGATCTTAAAGTACCATTAGATTCTAGGATCTTAAAGGACTCTTAGACTCTAAGGTATGGGACTGTTCTCTCTTGCACGCTTGAAAGTGCAGTGCCTGTCACATAGTAGGTATTTAATAAATGTTTAAGGGAGGAAAGGGTACAGGAAAAGCGGGAAGGAGGGAGAAATGGAAAGATTATTTGCCAAATTATTTATATTGGTTTATGGACTTCTGGGTTGTTTTTATTTTGAACACTGTACTTTTCTATATCTCCATGATTTTTTTCCTTCAAGGAGTATATATAGTTAGAAAAACAGTAACAAAGCGATTTTAATAAATAAAATCTTCGTAGCTGGATATGTGTTTGTTCCTAATTGTATTCTGTACAATTATAAATATATACATATATATATTAGAGGCCTGTTGCATGAAGAGATTCATGCAATAGGCTTTCCCTTCCCCTGGCTGCTGGCACCGGTTTTCCTCTGGCACCCGGGACCCAGGCCTTTGCTCCGGCTGGAGCCGCCTTTGGTCTTCGCTGCTCTGGCCTTCAGTCTTCACTCCGCTGCGCCTTCAGTCTTCACTACGCCACTTCATGCCTACGTATGCAAATTAACCGCCATCTTTGTTGGGTTAATTTGCATACTCTCCTGATTGGCTGGTTAGCGTAGCGAAGGTACAATCAATTTACATGTTTGTCTATTAAGAGGTAAGATATGTCAGATTTGGGCATCTGTGAGAGATATCAAAGTATCCCAAGACTGTGGAGAAAGGGCTTTCACATGGTCAACCAGAAAGAATGGGTTTTCATTTCAATTGCAGTTTTAGTGCTGATTGCTACCAAAAAGTTAAGCATTGCATCCTCATGTAAAACAACCAGGAGACTTTCATCCTAAAATAAACATGGCAAGTAGTCCCCACAGTTCCCATACCCTGGTTTCCTGTGCCACTGGAAGTCCCTTGAGCAAGCCAGCCCCATTTCCGGAAGGCCCTTTGTCAGTAGTATTAGCCCTACCCATGGGATTTGCATTGCTGATCTAAATAAAATCCTCTCTGCCCTCCTTCCTCTCTCCATTCCCCTGTTACCTAACCTCCTTTGCAGTTTTCCATCAAGTCACTGATTTCCATCTTTTAGGTGTCCTAAGCACATGATCCAGTTCTAGTTTCTGCAAAAGACAAAAAGAAAAAGTCTGCCTGCCAGGAGAGGAAACAGGATGCTGAAGTGGTGCCTCACTTGCCCCACATAAAGGGCTTCTGTCTGGATCTTCTCCCAGAATTTTTGGGAGAAGAGGTTGCCGCCAGTGAGGTATGCTTTTTCAGATGGGTTTTGGCAAGTCCGAGGTAGTCTCACTTCCCTCTGCGCCGTGGCAACGCTCAGGCTAGATTACAGGAATGTGGTCTCTCTGGGGTTTGCCCTCCAGGAGCTGAGGCCAGTGCCCTTTGCGTTATCTGCTTAGGGCTGGAGACAGACAGGCTCCAGTCAGCTCAGCCAGTAACTCAGCACTTTGCTTGCAAAGGCCTTTCCACCCTGACCTCTGATGTTGACAGAGACCACCTATTTCTAATGGAACAGAAGCCAAGTTTAGTTTCAGGGCACTTTTTCAAGCAGTTGGTCTTTGGTCTAGAGAACAGATGTACTTTGCCCTTGACTTAACATCTTAACGTATATGCTAAATATTTATTTCTGTATTGGTCAACATCTTTTTTAAAAAACAAGCATGAATTTTGCCCCACCCAAAGTATATTTTTTACTAAAATTTCCAGATTTATTGAAATATAATTGATATATAACATGGTTTAAGTTTAAAGTGTACAACATAATAATTTGATACATGAATATACTGTGAAATGATTATCACAATAAGGTTAGTTAACACATCCATACCTCACACAGTTACAATTTGTGTGTGTGTGCATTGTGAAAACTTTTAACACATACTCCCTTAGCAAATTTCAATTCTACAATACAGCATTCTTGACCATAGTCACCATGCTGTACATTACATCCCCAGAATTTATTCATCTTATAACTAGAAATTTGTACCCTTTGTCAAGCATGGTTTCTAATTCTTCTATCTCTGCACTGGACAAACTCACTTTATACTATGAACATGAAGAAACAGAAACCTCATTTACTATGGAGTCAGTCTTGAAGAAAGAATTCTCAAGCATTTGTCATTCAACCCACACTATTGACCCCAACAGGAAGACACATACCTTGCACTTCCAACAGGAAGTAATACAAACATACCTTGTTTTATTGTGCTTTGCTTTATTGAGTTTCACAGATGTGTTGTTTTACAAACTGAAAGCAAGACCCTATACTAGAAAAAGATGTTAACTTGTTTTATCGTGGTGGTCTCCAACAGAACCCCTAGTGTCTCTGAGGTATGCCTTTACTACTTCAGGACCTCAGCAGAAAACAGGAAGAAGAAAAGTTTCCTTTTTGCCCAGTAACATCTCAGCCAATGGGAGACTGCCATAACTCCAAGGAAAAGTCACTGCACTTCGAACTTTCAGTTTCCTCCAAAGGACTCTGTTTACAACAGCTCCTTCCAAGTCCGTAAAAGACTGGCTTCCTCCTTCGTTTCTCTGAACGTACAATGGTTGGCCGTTAGACCACGTGTCCCGAACTGCAATTCCTTGTTGTTACTGAATAAACCCATTTTGCTGGAGAAATTGCCTAAAGTATCAGGCAATTTGCTTAAGATCAACAACACTCACTTTGGAGTATTATAGCACAGGGATTCTCCAAGAAACCCAGAAAAATCTTGAAATGCATATTTTAGCATGTTATTACTGTATTAACGTGGTGGAAATAAGGACCATAACCTTAACCTTCTAAATTGGGCCTAGGTCATTTTCAAACAGGTAGACAACATGGAGAGGCTTACAAACAACAGTGACTCTATGATCCTGTGTGCTCCATATTTTGGAGTTACCATTGTATTTTTGTAAAAAAAAAATATTTGTATTGATTTTTTTAGAGAGAGGAAGAAAGAGGGATCTAAAAACATTGATGAGAAATACCAATAGGCTACCTCCTGCACGCCCCCTACTGGGGGTCGAGCCCGCTACCTGGACATGTATCCTGACTGGAATCAAACCATGACTTTCTGGTTCATGGGCTGACATTCAACCACTGAGCCACACTGGCTGGGCTACAATTGTATTTTTATTTGCTTCTTGTGCAACTGGCTTAATAGCTTAAGAATAGTTGGGGGTATCCTTATAATACCTGTCATTTTTTGTTGTTAGATATCTTCTTCCAAGAATGGCAATTTTTACTAAATAAAAGTATCCTTTTATTTAGTAAAATAAAAGTACCCTTTTATTTAGTAAAAGTACCTTTGCACAGGGGTTTATTAAGATATATGAGGTTTCAGGTAAAGCCCCTCTTTCTATACAGGGTGGGTAGCTGTGGGCATTTCTGGCAGAGGGGCGAATGAGGACCTCACCATTAGTCAGTATGCCTAGGTGCCCCTGCCAAAAACCCTATTCAAAATCATTCAAGCAATTAGAAGGTGAGGGTGGGGGGTGGAGGTGGTGGGTAGTGACACAAAATAAAAGAAATTCCAAAGGACTGATCAAGTTTTAGGAAGGGTGAACCAGGGCAGTTTAGGAGATCTCTTAGTCTCTAGAAAGAGGGCATTAAAAGCTGTCACAAGCCCTGGCCGAGTAAGTTCAGTTGGTGAGAGTGTGCCCCTGATACACCAAGGTTATGGGTTTGATTCCTGGTCAGGGCACAGACAAGAATCAACCAACAAATGCATAAATAAGTGAAACAACAAATCCACATTTCTCTCTCTCCCTTCCTTTCTCTCTCTAAAATCAGTAAACCAAACATATAACAATAAATAAAGGGCCAGCGCGGGAAATATCTGAGGCTCTGCAGGCCACTGTCTCTGCTTTAACGACTTCCCTCTGCTGCTGTAACACAAAAGCAGCCCAGACAGTACACCACCCAGCAGGCATTTACAAAAACAGGCGTCTGGCTTGTGGGTTTGCCAACCACTGCCCTGAACTAAGGGCTCCATAGGGCAGGGCTTTGTCTATTTTTATTCTCCATTTTATCACGGTCCCCTAAAACGTTACTGGCACACAGTAGGTGCTCAGTTAACACTGGCTGAGGCCATGTAGGCTGATACCTCAAACGTCATATGGAAAATTACACTGAAGAGCTGCATTTTCTCCTCCAAATCTCCATCCTCCTGCCTCCTCTCCGTTCCCCTTTGGGGGAACACCCTGCTCGAAGCTCACAGGGGCCCAGATGGCCTGGCTCTGTCCCTTAGCTTTGGGTGGGCACGGGCAATCGGCCTGGCTCATCTGATGTGTGGTGAGTGGTCTGGATGGTCACAGGACTGCAGCCGGGCTCAGACTCTGAGCTCTGAGATAAGATTCTCTCTCTCATCTCATGTTTTTGCTTATTTCATCTCATATTTGGCTCATGTTTCTGCTTTTCTGTGTGTGCCCCAAACGGCATATTCTCTTCCAGACAGAAATGATTTTTTCTATCAAGTAGGGGACTGTTCCCTGGCAGCACCCCGCTGTGATCTTAGCTTTCTCAGCAGCAAGAATGCCTATTCTGAGCCTGAGTGTGTTATTGTGTACCAAGCGCCTAGTCAATCACTGAGCGGGGAGATGATGTCCTGTGATTGGTCCACTGCTGGTCCTCCACCACCAGGCCAATCACCGGTCAGGCTGTGGAGGCAGGGTCACCAGGTCTGTGAAAGATCCTCCTCTCATTCAGTGGATTTGTTGAAGCTGTCCCCTAGGGATAGTGAGGTTGGGTGGACTCCAAAAGTCCTCTGCAACTCTTCGATGGAAGACTCTGCAGTGAGGCCTCACGCTGCGTGCTGTTTCCCACAAACACACTCGTCCTCTAGGTCTACCTTTGTTGTTTCATGCCTGACTGTGGTTCTGAACGAATTTCAGTTCATCAGTGAAGCTGTCTGCTCCCCTCTGCACTCCCCTGTTTTAGCCAACTCCTATTTAACTTTCAAGAGTCCATTCTGATGTCAGATACTTGGAGAGACATTCCCAACTCATCATCCTTCCCTAGGCCATTCCTTCCTCCAATGAATCGCCATAACTTCTTACTCACATTCTGGAGTTCTTAGCACTCACAATAGTTTGTTTACATGTTTTACCCTCTCTCCTCCTCCAGATTGTGGGATGCATTAGGCTCTATTTATCTTTGTATTCAGGGCCTAAACCAGTCGCTGGCACTTCATAGATGTTTGTAGAATGAACAGGTGAATAAATGAATGGAAGGGAAGGGAGGGAGAAAGGAAAAGTATTTAATTCTGACCAGGTAAATAAGTACTATAGAAAAGAAATTATAAATGATTCTGTAATTCCAAAGCTTGCATCATCAAAGCAATTTGTATTGGAACCATGTTTTTAAATTGGAGGGTAGTAGTTGCAGAGCAATCTCCAGCATTGTATTTAAATTAAGGAACACCTAGCAGCTGGTATGCTGAAGGGAGGGAGGAAAGAGAGGGAGCTCAGAACAGCTGGGAGGTATAATTGAGGATAAGAAAATCACAGGATTTTACCCAGAGAAAAGCATGTTTTGCATTTTCCAGGGAAGTTCTGATTTTAAACATTCTGTCCCATTGTCTCCTTAAGCATACTAGTTTCTGTTAAGATTGCTGTTCTAATATCTGTGTAGCGAAATATGGTAACAACATGTAAAATTAATCTGTCGAGTTGCTAATAGGAAAGAGAGGCATGAAAGTTAAGGCACAAAAGTATTGAAGGGAATGATATTCATTTCTCCTCATTTGAACTTTTCAGCTTAGTAGAATAGTCTGTTGGTACAAGGCTGAGAAAAGCAAATCTATGTAAATTACTAAACATTCAAAGTTATCACCTAATGCTAAAGGATCAGGATATCACATTTTGTTGAAGTACTCGATCTCTTAAATGTTCATTTTCATGAAAGCCTACTGTTTCCCTCTGTTTTTGCCAGACTTATGGGAAGCCTGCCCTCCCCAACCCCCCAAAAATCAGTTCCCACATGTTGAGAATGCCTTTTAATTTGGGCAAAAATAAACTTAAAAGTGGTGGTTCCTAATCCTAGATGATCTTTTAAATCTATTGCATGGATACTCTACCAGTCTCCTACCTTCTGTTCTCTTTCTAGCTTTTGGTTCTCCATAGCTCTGGAGTGGAACCTGTGTGGAGGCTTTTAGGTAAAGCATCCCAGGCATTTCCAACTTAGAGGGCTGAGCTTGTAAACTAGAGTTTCTCCAGATGTGGACCTGCTCTGATTCAATCTGAATCATCTGATTTATTGAGGGAAAGCTAATTCTCAGGTCCTGCCTGGGACCTATTGAATCAGAGCTTCTGGATGGAAAGGGCAAGAATCAACATTTTAATTGTCCCCAGGTAATTCTCATGCACACCTATGTTTGGGACCCACAACTAGTAAGTGTATGATTTAGAATAAAAATTGATGACTACCAACATCTACCAAGTAATGTATATTTTAAGATATCTTGATTAACCAAAATGCTCAGAGAACTGGGAATTCTAGTAAATTTAATTTTATGGTAAATTCATCCTTAACTGATAGGAGAGCTTCCGTCTTCTGTGTCTAATGATAAATACTGAACTTTCCAGAATAAGCCTACCATGCTTTTATTTACAGGCAGAACCCATCGACCTCTTGGGAGGGACCACACTAAAGGAAGAAAAGTTGAATGAACCATGCTTGGTTCCAAATCAATGGACTGGTGCCAGCAGGGAAGGCAACAGGGAGAGAGAGGTAGTAAAAATAGGAACTTTATTCACCAAAAAGGAAAACCAGTAAAGCTTCTAGAATACACAAGCCAAACACAAAGGGGATGAGGGATGATTTTCAATGTTGAGGTGGCTGGTTAAATGCACATGAGAGCACAAAGAGAATGGTGACTTGTGGTAGTCCAGTCTTCACCAAGATGTCAAACTGGGTGGGGATCCATACATGTGAGCAGTGAGAAAGTCAGTCCACTGTGGCTGGAATTTGAGGGAAGAGCATAGTGAGGGCTGTGTGATGTGCTGAAAGGACCCTAGTACATGAGATGCAAGTGCTGAGAACTTCCTGAACTTATCAGGGGAGATTTTTGGAGTGAGTGGTTTTCTTGTAAATAGTAGGTAGATGTATACGCAAATAAATGCTCCTTTATTACTGTTTTTATGAGATTCATAATACTTAAGGAAATAAGGATTGTGTATGATTTCCTTGATGGAAATCCATCTAAAATGCTATGCCATAGTAGTTGCATAATAAGAAAGATCACTAGACTGGACATCAGAAGCCCAGTATTCTAATGCTGGAACTTATTCTCTGCTGTGAAACTTTAAGCAAAATTTAGATTCCTTGTGATCTATAACTTGCTATGATTGAATTAAATAATAAATGGGAAAGTGTACATAAAGGGAAGGTGAACTGACTGTAATTGAATTTGCCCTTGATTGAGGAGCCTTGGTGATTAATGAACAGTTTTCTAGAGCAGTTGTTCTAGGGGTTGTACCTAAATGCCTGTAGGACTTTTAAAAATATAAAATATACATTGGCTCTGCCCCCGGGTATTCAGATGTGGGAAAGGGAAGGAATCAACAGATATATTTATAATTCCTTATGTAAATCTTAACAGCAGACAGAGGTTGACAATCACTGCTTTAGTGTGGAGGTCATGGTAAGTGGAGAGAGCCCTGGCAGCCCGAGTCCTGGCAGCCTGAGTCCTGGCTTGGTCCCCAACAAACATTTCTGTGATGTGGGAGGAAGCTTGGCAGGTTGAAAAGGTCACCAAAATCTCCGTGCTTCATTTCCCCACTTGTAAAAGGCGGAGATGGACTCACCAATGAACATCTACCCTTTTAAAGACAAAGACTCCTTTATTCAATGAGAATTTTATTTGGAAGTTTTAACATGTAATACAGGAATTAAAAAAAAAAAGAAAAGAAGCAGAATTGATTTCTGTTCGGCAGCCCCCACAGGATTTTAGAAACCATTGGCCTGGGTGGTTGATAACATCCTTTCTAACACTAGAATTCTATTCAAGGCACAGAAATTTTTCATAAATTTGTGCTGGTTCTATTCAGGAGGTATATATATTCTGAGGACTGTGAATTAAGGCAAGCAGGCAGATAGAGCTTGTGCTGTCTTATCTTTGTCCTGTCCTCCTCTGTTTTTCACATGCCTTGTCATTGGCTACCAGTTTGGTTTGGCCGAAAGGATGCACTGGCAGGAGATTGGAGGAGAGGAGAAAATGTAAACCTGAATATTTCAACTGTTCTTTCTCTGTGTTGGGTGATGTATCTGGTAGACAGAGGTTCTCCTCCTCCTTACAGAGCTGGCCTACTGGGGACAAGATTGTACAGGCATTTCTTAACTCTAGTAACACCCCCTTCCCAGTGTCCCACCAAGCCCTAGGGATGGAGGCAGCTTCTATCTATACTTGTGTTCTAATGTCTATGTGCCTCCCCACCACCCCCTGTTTTTATGACTACATTCTGACTGATAGTGGTATGTTGGGATTACATTATGAGGACCTTGAAAAGGATGCTAAGGAGTTTGCATGTTATGCCTTAATGATGGGAACCCAGTGTTTAAGGAAAATTCATGGTCCCAGTGTGGATATTGGACTAGAAAAACACGAGAGAACACAAGGAACCACAAATGTTACCAAAATATAATGAACCTGTTTCACTATTCAACTTCATCATGAAATAGTTTACCCATTTCCAGTTATGTTTTCTATTGGGGAATTTTTTTTTCTAGCATCCTGGAGAATTCTGCCTCCAAATAGCTCTTGGCTACCTGTTCCACCCTCCTTTTTTCATTTTCACTTTGAAAAGGAGGAGTCAGATGGCACATAGGGTGACTTGAGTCACCATGTTAAAGGAATTCCATGGTAAAGGAGGTAGAGATAACTTAAGAAAAGCAACTCCACTCTTTGGTATATACCCAAGAGAAATGTAAGTATATATCCATACAAAGACTTGCATATTAATGTTCTTAGTAGCATTATTCATAATAGCCCTAAATTGGAAACCTAAAAGTCTAGCAACTGGTGAATGGATGAACAAAATGTGTAAATTCATGTAGAGGAATACTACTGAGCAATAAAAAGGACCAAACTACTGATACATCCTACAATGGTGATGAACTTCAAAAACATTATGCCATGTAAAAGACACTAGACACAAGAGACCCATACTGATGATCCCATTTATATGAAATGTCCAGAAAAGGATAATCAATAAAGAAACTAAATTGATGATTGCCTGGGGTAGGGTGGGGATGGGGGTTTGTGGGTGGGGATTAACTCATAAAATGGCATGAGCAATCTTATTGGGGTGATGCATGGTGGTAGTTGCCCAACTTGGGAAATGTACTAAGAAATCATTGAATTTTACATTTAATATGAGTGAATTATATGATATGCAAAATATGCCTTAATAAAACCATTTTTTTAAAAGGACAAAGGAATAGGCAGCAGCACTGTTATTAATTTAGGCCTTTTTAGAAACCAAATCATTACTATGTCACTTTTAACTACATTATCCACATATCTATGTTGTTTTCATGGACTCTTATCCCAAAACAGTATTGAGAGCTTTGCCGAAGTCTGAATAGATTATCATTAGTTTGACACTTCTACGTACCCATTCCATCAAAGGAGACAATGTGGGCTGATGTGGTTCAGGCTCCTCTAAGTGTGTATTGATAAAAAAAAAAGCGGGGGGACCATTTTCTTGGAGGCTCAGGACTTTAAACTCCCACCATCATAAAACCCCAAATGGTGCATACGCTGGTAGCCTAATACCAATTACTACCAGAGATTTGGGGGAAATATTAACTGGTGCGGGATAGTCTACACTCAGAGGTTTAAAGAGAATGCTCACCTTTGTTCTCTGCACCCAAGAATGGGAGATAAGTGATAAACAAATGCTTTTAAAGATAATTTTTGCCGTGAGAGCTTTAATTTCTGTGATCTGAAGAATAAGAAGACCTGTTTATCTTGCTGAGTTGTGGCAATGAGGTTGCTTGCTGTGAAAGGCCGCTGCTCATAACAAAGCTCAATGACTCACATAATAATCTATTGATTCTCCCCACACTGGGGTTGCTATTACCTTCCAATTAAAGCCCCTTTTCTGATTTTAGTGTTCGCAGATCTGCCATCAACAGCCCCGTGAGTATCAGACCACAATCTTTAAAATGATTGAGCTGGATATTTAGTTTCTTAGTTTTATTATTCTTTCATGCTTTCTCTCTGGGAGGGACAATATTAGACCTCCACCTCTCCTCACCCAAGCCTGTACCTCAGCATGGCTAAGAGAGGGGAGATTTCACTCAGCCATAGCTCCACCATCATTAATTGAGGGACCACAGGAAGATTATTGGACCTTAGATTCTCCATTTACAAAAGAGATTTCTTATAGTGCCTCTTTCATAGCATGGTTGTAAAGAGGACTTTAAAATACTTACTGGAGGAGCAATTCAGGAACATGTTGATTCTGTGCTGAAATCAAGCTGAATTTCAGAACTTCGGGGGTACACAGGAGGAAAGCAGACTACAGAATTAACCTGAAATTTTCAAGGGCTACATCACTTTCAGATTCTGAAAGCTCCCTGCTTGGTGCTCCTCACACTAGGATCTTTGCAGCTGATTGGAGTAAAGGAGGGACAACAGCAGGTCTTTTGATAATTAAATCTTAAGAGAGCTGACGACAGATACCACGATATCCCTCTCCAGCCACACATTATTCCCACATAGCAAGATGTCCACCCCCAATCAAATCCTGACCCCTGCACTCTTCCCTGTTGCTTCTCCTCTGCCCTGCCACATCTCATATGCTTTTCATCTCCCTCTAATAGACGCCTAAACGCTTGACGTGTGATGGCAATTCCTGTGTCCATGGAGCTGCTGCTTTCAAGAAAGCTCAAAACAGACAAAGACAAGGTGGAAAATGGTCTCCTCACTGAGATGAAAAGAAGCTGCCCTAATGAGGAAATCTGTTCCCAGCTCCTGGCGCTAAAATTCCCCTCTTCTGCCTCTGGTTTTCTTTATTGTGCACCCCCAGAAGCAACTGCTCCCTCAGAAGGCAACACACACAATAGAAAAAATACTGATTCTATAACCCGATTTGGGAAATGCAAACACAGTGGAGAGAATGATCCACACAAAGGTAGGACACCCTGATTACTCTAAGACTAAAGTTTCATCTCCTGTCGTGCCTTTATATTACAGGAAGAACAATAAAAGTCTAACAAATACTTTAGAACATTTGAAAGAAAACAACCATTACCTGTGCATCAGTTTGTGCCGGTGAGCGTTATACCTGTAGCTGTGTCTGTATTAGTTCATTGGAATCAGTACATTTTAAAATAACGAACACGTGCCAGATACAATTCTGGGCACTAAAGAAACAAAGATGACAGGACCTCTGCCTTCTAGGAGCTTACCCTTTAGAAAGGTAGAACAATCTGTAGAACATTGTGCTAAGTTATCGAGAAAATGCAATAGAAGCACAGATGAGGTAGCAAAAAAGTATGGTGGAGAAGAGAGACTTTGAGAGAAAGATATAGGAAAAATGACATTTATATTGGCTTCAAAGAATGAAAGTTTCCTGGTTGAACAAGGATGGAAAGGCATTTCAGCAGAGGAAATCTGAATAAATATCTTGAGAATGGAAGAGCATGGCATGTCCAAGAAACATGTACATTTGAAGGGTCAGAATGGGAGGTAATAATTAACCAATTGTGGTCCTCAGCATCACTATCATTTATGTGTTTGTTGAATTTTCCAGTTACTGAACCCAACCAAACTCACTGAATCAGAATATCTAAAAGTGGGGGCCAGGAATCTGAATTTTAGAAGCTTATTTGATAAAGGTTGAGGACTGACTGATTTAGGCTATTTTAGGTAGGAGGGGGCATGCAGAGAAGGACACATTACCTTGTGACTCCAAGTTGTACTGTGGTTATGGTCTGTCAGACAGGCTGGTCAATTCAATCAAAAAAACAGAACTCACTGTTTGTAAATTTATTATAAATTATAAAACTTCTGTGAACAGAAGCCCACTTATTATAAATTGAGAGAATCAAAAGGCAAAGATCTAATAGCCTGTTTGAAAAATGGAAAATGTTTTCTAGATTGTCCTCAGCTCCAAAGAGAATCGTCTCATATAACACTAAGGATCTTGATTAAAATCTCTCCCTGCTCAGTTGCACAAAAGCTGTCTCAAGGATTCTCAAAAGAGTCACATCAGGGTTGTTCAGGGGAGTCTTTGCATCCTGGAGCTTTGTTGTATCTCTATACGTGCTTGTGTGACAGCAAAGTCACCGTGAAGAGGACAGAACAGAGAGCAAGCTGGGGAGTTGATGGACTCCTTGTCTGAGGCACGGAGCCTGGACCAGAAGGACTGATGCTTTAGAGAGAGATGGACCTCTTCTCAGTGGGAACCTCAGCATCAGTGCAGACTGATAATCCCAGGTAAGAATCAGACCACATGCATCAGGCAGAGCTGTACAGTAAAGCCAAAACAAGACAAAATAGTGGTAGCCACCCAGCTATGCACTTTCCCAACCTGTGGTTTGCTGTTTGTAGAGCCATAGCGTAGTTGTAGCTTCCTATCATCCCAATAATTGCACACACAAATACCTACAATTAAGTTACTGGCTTAAAATTGATACATAATTCAGTCAGCATTGACTTAATGCTTGGCAACAAAACCTTTTTTCCTCATCTAAGGCAATATTTCTCATATAATGGCCAATGGACTCCATCCAACTCTTAGCTAAGAGTTAAAATGTAGAGCCGCCCTGGCTGGGTGGCTCAGTTGGTTGGAGCATCACCCCATACGCCAAAAGTTTTCAGCTTTGAACCCAGTTCAGAGTGCGAATGGAATCACGTTCTTTGAGGGTAGTGCCTGGGAATCTGCATTGCACAAGCCCACACAGGTGATTCTTAAGCACATGAAACTGAAGAACTTTCTACTCTATGGTCCTTGGTTAAACAGCCCTCTTCAGGTACTGTGAAGTAAGATAATAACCGGGAACCTTCACTGGGACCATTCTGATGGAATAAAACTGATATGAAAATCGAATGGAATTTGCCCCAACCAAGTGCAGTTCATTAAGTAAATGAATGAAACAGGCCAGCTGTGAAAATATCTAAAGATTTGGCCCTAACTGGTTTGTCTCAGTGGATAAAGCCTGTGGACTGAAGAGTTCCAGGTTTGATTCTGGTCAAGGGCATGTACCTTGGTTGCAGGCACATTGCCAGTAGGGAGTGTGCAAGAGGCAGCTGATTGATGTTTCTCTCTCATCAATGTTTCTAACTCTCTATCCCTTTCCCTTTCTCTCTGTAAAAATCAATAAAATATATTTTTTTTTTTAAAAAAAAAGAAAATATCTAAAGATTTGGGTACATGAATTCAAAGAATCATCGAGTTATTTTAACATTGTGAAAACAGTGAAAATTCAGCTCTTTTCAATGCCTTTGCATCATTGGAACTGAGTATATTGGGGAGACTGATATAAATCGAACATGGCTCCTAAAGACTAAGAGGAAATCATAAAATAATAGTGCTGGAAGAGGCTTAAAAGACAGCTTGGTCTGGTGTTTTATTTTACAAATAAAGAAACCAGAGCCTGGGGAGGCCTACTGATCAAGGTCATATAGCTCATTAGTGCCTGAGAACCAAAATTTCCTCACTTCTAGCCTGGGGTTCTCGCTATGGTGCCTCTCCAGAGACTAGAATAAATTCCCACTATTAAAAAGGCAAAATAATCTTGCGGTTTTTTCCTCTCTTAAAAAGTAGTTTCATCACTGAAAGAAAAAAGCCATTAAAATAAAAAGCAGAAACTAAAATGCTGAGTCATGCACCAAAGGGAAATGTACATGATTTGATGATCCCAGGAAGCAGTCATTTGATCATTTATTCATTCATTCAATAAGAACCGTGAAATGAGAGTTCTCTTTATATCCGGAGAGAGCAAGAAAAGCTCTTGAGAGAGAGGCAGTTCCATTTGGTAAGATGATACTGCAGAGAGCTTGCTGTTTGGTTGCCAAGGCCATCCTCACCTGTCTTCACTTGCCTCATCCAATCTTCTCTCTCACCATTTCTCAAATTGAACTGTCCACCCCAGGATTAGGCTCATTCTCCTCTTCACCTTTCCTCTCTTATGCCCCACACTGGTGTGCCTTACCAACTTCTCTTTGGTTTTTCAAAGACCAAATTTGAGGATCTCTGCCTCCTTCTTCAAGATCTCAAGGACCTTCTCTTCAGAGAACTTCTGTAATATGTACTTAATAGTGAATAATATAGTGATATTTTTGTTTTCCAATAGTTAGAATTTTGCTAGTGCAGCCTTGGGAGTCAATGGGATATGGCTGAAAGAGTATGGGGATTGTAGCTACATTGCTAGCTAAGTGTGTCAATTCCCTGTCACATGCCTCACAGGTATCTCCAGCTCAGCAGCTTTTCCACCTTAATACAACCCCTGACAAATATGCTCCTCTTCCTTTCTTTTGTCTCACTAAGTTATATGCCACAACTAGCAAGAAACTGGGGGTCATATTTTACCATTATCTCTCCCTCACATAGTAACAACAATCTTAAACCATAATCTTCCCTTCCAAATAGTATCTCCAGAACCAACCCACTTTGCTTTACTACCACTCCTGATACCATTCGGAGGGCTGCCACCCCTATTTACCTTGATTACTATAATAACTTCTTAATTCCAACCTTGCCTCTTCAATTTTGCTCCATTTGGCAACCAGGAAAATCCCTCTTAAATTCTCATCCTTAAATTTTCCCTTGATACTATCACTTCCCTGCTTCAACCTTTTGGCTCTCATGAAGGCCCTTTCATGATCAATTCCTTTCTAGCCCTCCAGCCTGATCTCTTTCTACTTTCCCACCTTGAACTTCATCTCCATCCAGACCAAAATGCTTGCAGAGTACGTGAGAATGTGACCTCATTTAGAAACAGTGTCTTTGCAGATGTAAACAAGCTGAGATGAGAAGATTAGAGTTGGCTCTAATCCAATATGACTGGCGTCCTTATAAGAATATAAAGACACCATATAAAGACGGAGACACACAGGGTGAATGTTATGTGATGACAGAGGCAGACACTGGATTGATGTAGCTGCAGTCAAGAACCACCAAAGATTGATGGTCACAGCTAGAAGCATGAAAAAGGCAAGGGAATATTCTACCCAGAGTCTCAGAGGAATTATGTCCCTGTTAACACCTTCATTCTGGACATCTGGCTTCTAGAACTGAGAGAATAAATTTCTGTTTTTTAAGCCACCCAGTTTGTGGTACTTTGTTATAGCAGCCCTAGGAAACTAATAACTCTTATTATGGTACTTATCATACTAAATCAACTAGACATTTTTGCTTGTTTTGTTTCTTCCTCAATAAAAGGTGGTATCGAGCATGGTGCACATCTTAGTCCCTAGGTCATAGTACTTGCTCAATAGTTAGTGGCTGGATGATAAGTTCAATATTATAAAAGTGAATTAAAATATCTGAATACCTCTAGAAAAGTACCTGCCATGGAGAAGTATGAGGTGAACGTCAGTTGCCTTCCCATTCATTACCCTAACTGTTAAAATCTCCTCATGGTCAAGCACGTACCCTTCTTCTTCCATTTGTTCCTTCACAGCACCTGGGACGGTGCAACAGAGACCCCTGGGGCTCTCCAACAATCCACATGCTCCCCCACATTCTCTAGCTCCCCTGGCGTTCTAGTCAATGTGCTATGGATAGAAATGATGTTAGTCAAGTCTACTTTGCTTAATCCTCCAGGAGCTTCTTCCCATGCAATGACAGCCTTGGGGACCCACAGAATGAGTAGCTACAAAATGCAGGAGGATGACCTGAGCTCATAGGCTCCATATAAACGGGAAATAAACCTTTCCTGTATTCGCCACTGAGATTTGGTTGTTTATGATTATGGCAGAGCCTAGCCTATTGTAACTAATATAAAAAGCAATGTAGACATATGAGAGGTACTGAGAAGTGCTTATTGGTTGGCTAATGAAATCATCACAACAAATAAAGATATCAGGGAGTCCTAACTGAATAAAAACTGTTTGAGAAATACAGGCATCTTTATGTTTCCTCCTGGCATGCTTTGTGAGGTTGAAAAAGTATCTGGGGCTTGAATGTTTTGATTGAGAAAAAGCTGCCCAGCTGAGACAGCTGCTGTGGTGAGGCTGTCTCACCATGACACTGGGCTGGTCCCTGTTCCTGGGCTTTAAAATAGATTAGTTCAACGGAACCAAACTTAATTGAATGCTGCCTGCTCTCTCTGCAAGTGAAAGAGGTATAATATTTATATTATCGAGCATGTTTTAGTAAGAAGTTATTGTTATGCTGCAACTCTTGCCATAAAGTTAATAAAGATAGTTAATTAAGACATTAAAATCTAAGCCACACTAATTATCTGGAAGTAAACATTTAGTAAGCTAAAAAACAGAGCATCACCAATAAGAGACATAAATTGAGCAGACGTTCTCTAGTAATACAATTAAAATTTCACAATGTAAACTGAATACCCACTTGTTACTAAAATGTGAATTAAAGCTTTATTTGCACAGAGATATAAATTCCAAAACATTTGGGCAAAAGTGTCAGCGCCTAATTGGTGAATTGGACCCACTTTATTTGACTGTGCATCAGATGTTCTGGGGGTGTTAGAGGGGACTTGTTGACTACAATGGTTCATTATTAATGCCCAGAGGGGCATTCATTTATGATTGACTCCTAAAGGGCAATTATGTGTGTAGCCTGCTAAGAGTTCTCACTTTTAGTGAGAACTAGGACTTAATGATGTTTATCAATCCAACCGTTTTTCTCTTGTCCATCCTCACTCCCACACACATAGATGACTAATTTGTACCTTCTCCTTTCTCTTCAGACTTAAACACCTCCTCCACAACTTCTTAGCTAATGACAATGAATTCTTATTTCTCCGAAGAAACCAACACAATGGCAAGAGACTATTGACACATTCCTATAGCCTTACTAATTCACCTACCTGCATCTGTTCCAATTTATTCTGCCTTCTCTTCTGTCAGGATAGATACGGATATCTATATCCAGATATAAAAAGGAGGATTGGATATATATCACTGTTGTCTACCCAGAGTTATGACTTTAAAGCTATCTATGGGATAGTGACTCTACAATCTAAGCCTACCCTCTGAAATCCAGATTAATATATCTAACTGCCTATTCCATATCTCCTCTTGAGTATCTTACAGTCATCTCAAGCCCAGTGGATACAATACAGAACTTCTGATCATCCTGTCCTTAAACCTGTCACTCTGACATGCTTGCCAATTGCATCAAATGACAACTCTATTATTCCAGTTGATTAGGCCCAAATCCTTGCTTCTGCTCTATCTTTTATAGTCCACATTTCATCGGTAGCAAATTCTGTTGGTTCTATCTTCAAAATATATCCAGAAACCAATCACTCTTCACAACCTCTGCTGTTGACAGTTTGGACTAAGCCACCATTATCTCTTTCCAGATTATGATATAACCCTCCTAAATGGGATATCTGTCTCCACTCATTTCTTTTCAGTCTGTACTCAACACAGAAGATCCTATTAAGACATGTCAGATGGTGTCATTCTTCACACTGAAAACTCTCCAAAGGCTTTCTATATCATTTAGAGAAAAAGCCACAATCTCTACAGGATCTTTTGTTCCCCATCAAGTCTCGGACTTCAGTTTCTGCTACTTTCCCCCTCTGTTCCCCTGGCCTTCCGTTCTTCACTCCAGCTACAATCATACCTTATGTCCTTTGTACTTATGGTGGAACCTCAGTTCTCAAACTTAATTCATTCCAGAAGGCTGTTCGAGAAGCAATTTGTTCGAAAACCGAAACATTTTTCCCCATTAGAAGTAATGTAAATTGAATTAATCTGTTCCTGACCACAAGTGACTCCCAGTTTTAACTTTTCTTATATATAGTGCATGCCTAATGTACTGTTTAACCTATAATTATTTTCTTAAATTTATCAAACCACCCTCTTCTAGCCTTAAACAAATCACTTTCAGCACTTGTTCCAGGGGTGTCTTTCAGGTCAGCATGTGACATCTTTGCTTGTTCAGATATCACTGCCTCTGAAATGCTGTCCACTGGCTAACTGCTTTACATTTATGCAAATCAACACAGTTTTTCTACCTCTTCAATTGCCTGCGATCCTTGTTTCTTTCACACCCTCAGCAACATTAAAACTCATATGACCCCTTTATGTTTTAAAATTGTGCTAATCTTCTATTTGGCCAGCAACAAAAGCATTCTCTCCTTTGTTGCCTGAGAGACACTTTTTGTTATGTTGAGGCATCAGCATGAAAGGGTTGTCAGGCCAAACCTAAGTTTGGTTCCATAGCTGAGACATTTTTCCATGAACAACTTGGTTGAGAACTGAATTGTTCAAGATGGGAGACGTTTGAGAATTCAGGTTTGACTGTACTCTTCTTTCTTTGCTTTTTGTCCACAATATTTATGTGTGCTTCTGTTTAAAGACACTGCTCAATGTGTATTTTTGATTGGTTATCATTGAACTTATAACTTATGTCTGAATAAAGCTTATCTAACACATATTTTCTCCATAAGGGACATCACAAACTTCTAGTACTAAGAAGTACTAGACAGCATGTTAGCACTCTTCTTAGGGGCCATTTTAAACAGCAAAATCATTAAAAGTACCACAAGCATGGCATTAAGTAAACTGAGAAGAGAAGACTTGTCAGTATGAGAGTATGACAGCAAAAACAGGACAGTAGAGTATTGCCTTGTTTGGCATCACCTGTTGGAAGATTCAAATTTTTCATAGCTCAGAACTGTTTACAAATCACCATGAAGCACTAATTATTTTGGAGTTACAAATAACTTTTAGCAAGCAGGAGGACATGCATATATGGAATCTTCAAATAATGAGAATGGACTGTGTTTGTTACATATATTACTTATGTGTTTGTGTATGTAACTGTTATGTTTACTGTGTTTCCTCCAACTAAATGTAAACATCAGGCTGGGGGTTTTTGTCAGTTTATCTCACCCATATATCCCCAGTGCCTAGAATAGTACCTGGCATGCTCACTAATGTTGAATAAATAAAGGAAGGTACAGTTTAGTTTCCAGGTTGGAAACTACAGTGCCTTTGAGGATTTCAAAGGCAAGACTGTTGATGCTGGGGGATAGAGCTTCAGGGTCACCAAAGCCCTGGGAGCATTTACAGCCAATTTCCAGGGGAAATGTGAGGTTGGCATGCCAGAGAGAGAAGTCCAAATAGGTCATTAAACCCACAGGGAGAGAAACAGATTTGGAGAAGTAGGGTGAAGCTGGAGGGCAGAGGGACAACAGAAGAGTTGCACTGAGCACTGGACTGAGAGATAAATTGGGTAGCAGTTAGGAAAATCTTTGATATTATAGTGAATGTCTTTGGCTGGATATTTCATAACCATGGTAGTGAGGTTTGTGGGAGGGCCAGATGGTTATAAAAATCCAGAAAGATTAAATATACAGCTAGCTGTGAACTGCCTGAAATCAGCACATGTGTCTGATCCAACTTTGTACTTCCAGCTTCTGACAGTACCTGGCATACAGTAGGTGCTGAAAATGTTTATTGCACTAAAGAAACCTCTATTACCTATCACAGTCTTCTTGGGCCAGAGAGAAGAGAGCATTTCTGCAAACTCTTGGGTCTAGGAGTCTTATGAAGAAGGCCTCCGTTCCTCCATGCTGACCAGGGCCTTGACTCAGGGGTGGGATTCTTCCTCCCTGTTCTCAGCCCCACCCCAGCTCTCAGAGCCAGATTTCTCTGTATTTCCTTAGCCTTGTTATGTCCTTGTCCTTGGAGAAGACACATCAAAACAGAACTTTTTTGAAGTTGATGGACTCAGTAACCTTTTCCAGGGTAGTAGTTCTTAATTTGGAATATAGAAATTGGCTTGAAGTCCTTGAAATTCCTGAAATGTAAAATATGTTTACGTGCCTGTGTGAAATTTTCTAGAAGTCATTAAAGGGAACTCATTATTCAGAAAAAAAATTGAGAACAATTCATTAGAATGATCCTCATGGTTCCTGCAGATCAGGAAGAGAATAAAATATGATCAGAGAACTCAAGCAGATACCCACATAGGTGACTGATTGCTCATTCATATATAGAGGGGTTCGCAAACTCTGGCATGCATAGACATCTCTTGGGACCCCTGACAGAAAAGAAATTTCTAAGACTGAGAAATTCAGATTCAGTAAGTACAGGTGAGGGTCCTGGAACTGCTTTTAAATAAGCTTAACAGGAGATTCTGGTGGAGGTGTTCTGCAGAGCACACTTCTAGATTTCTAAAATGTTTGGCCAAGTAAAGACATGGCTATCCTGTCCTCATTGATCAGCTAGAATCATTTCATTGCTCTTGGCAGTGGTTTCCAAACCTGGCTGGGCACAAGAATCACTCAGTGAGATGGTGGTTACTGTTGTTGGTGTGGATGGTTCTAAAATACAAATGCTCAAGACCAGGGTGAGGGTGTGAGGGGTAGGGGGTTGGGGGCGGGGAGTGGGAAGAAGAGATCAACCAAAGAACTAGTGTACATATAAGCATAACAAATGAATACAGACAATGGGAAGGGAGGTGAAGGCTGGGGTTGGGGGGCGGGGGCAGGTTGGGAGAGGACAATGGGGGAAAAGGGGACATATGTAATGCTTTCAACAATACAGAACTAAAACACACACACACACACACATACACACGCTCAAGGCCATACCCCCATACTGTATTCACTAGAGCTGTGGTAGAGGCTGAAGATACACTTGCAAAAATCCCCCAAGTTTATTCCACACATAGCCATAATTTGATCCACTGCAGTAGAGACCAGGACCCAAAATATCCATGTTTAAATAATTCTACACAGTGAGTAAAGCTTTCCTTGTGGACCTGTTCCAAGAAATAAACTGAAAGTTAAATATTATAACCAATCTTTGCTGAGGAAACATTTTCATTTATTAACCTTTGGACTCATCTTAAAAAGTCAGGTAAGCACGTAACAGTTTAATACATTAATGTTTTACTTGCACAGAAGGCAGTGAAGGAAAACAGAACTCATGGACTGAATTTCAACATGAAATATTAGCCATGTGAAGGCCAAAGTGAGATCTATAGTGGGACATCCTGTGGTATTTTCATAGCTCCAAGCAACAGTTTGATTAAAATGAAAATTATTCAATTGAGGAGCTAAGTGAAATTCCAGAAGGTGCAATGGTGCCAGGAATTCCAACTTTTTAGAACAGCATGTTCTCCAAACACCAAGTAAAAACAACTAAAATGCATCATTAATACTGAAAATCACCTCCAGTTATAGAAAAAGTCTTAAGTAATTACTTTTTGATTCTATTACTCTCAAAAGTAGGAAGAGGCACTAAATAGCCAATATCCAATAACAAAGAAAACCTACAACCACTAATTACCACTTATATAAAGGACAGGATGAAACTAGAACTCTGAAGAGAGTTTTTGTATCATATAAGACATTCAGGTTAACTGAATAGATGCTTATTCAGTACTTATTTACAATGATTCAAATGAGATAATGTATATAGAGCCCTTACCATGGTATCTATTGTATAGCACATGTTTAATAAGTGATCACCCTAACACCTTAGGATTCTTGAAGCTTGTGACAAGTCTGATACGCATGAAAGCTCCCAGGTGACCCCGGACAAGACTTTCTGACTGATGGCCAGGCTCCTAAACATCTCAATTAAAATTCTCAAACCAAAGAGAGATGTAGACTTCCCTAATCTCTACCCCAGGAAGATGGAGATCTTTTCTAGAGTATGAGTGAGTCAAGACACATATTACCAATCTTAGAACACAGCTCTAGTGTTGGTATAAAAAAAAAGGCTCAAGTAGTTTCAGACTATTAGTTCCAAACCCCCAGGAAATGCCGTATGAAGTACCCAAACAGAAATATAAACCATAAAAAGAAATCCCCCCCACCCCCCGGATTTGTCTGAAATAATATCATACGGGGAGGGAAACATCTCTTGGAAATATCTCCAGGTTTCTTCATCTCTCACTCCTATTTCTCCTGAGAGCCCTCTACTAGCTTTTTAAATACCAACCACCTGACCCCTGGATTTAATGCTTAATTAAGGCTCTTCTTTGCTTTCCTAATTCTCATCATCAAAGAATTGCTATGGCCTTGTTCTGAGCAATACCATCTCAGAGCTACTGAATCCGAACCACATTTTATCAAGATCCTCAGGTCATTCATATGTATATTAAAGGTTGAGAAGCACTGGCCAAGTCACATGATTTAGTTCCCCTTTGCTTCATGGTGCCCATGGAGAATTTAATATTGCACATTAAGAAGTTCATGGTTAATTCAGTAAATAACAAGGAGAGGGAGTCATGGAAAATTTTTGAGCAGCAGAGTAAAAGAGTACATGCCAGAAATTTGTTCATCTTGATAGCCAGGTAGTCTTATTGCACTAAGGTTTCTAAATTACTGTACTTTGGCTTAGGAGGCAATATGAATGGAAGCTGAGAACTTTATAGAGTAAATATGATGCACCTTTCAAAAAAAATTAACTGGCTTAGAATCTTATAATTGAGAAAGAATAGAGCTATGTCAAGTTACGTGTTCCAATTAAGACAACATCTACCTACCTTCCTGCCAGGGGAAGAATCCTCACTGTAGCATGTTAATCATTTTCAACTGCAACCTGAAGAGGTCATAATAGTTATTTTTTCTGACATGCTTGTGATTTAGCCTTATGAGTCATCCTAAAACAGAAATTGGATCCGGAGCCATGGAATTGTACAGAAATAGCTCATGTTCAACTCCCAGATCTCTCACTCTGCTTTGACTATTTTTGAAAAGCAAAGTTTATGAATTTTGACCCTAGAAACCACCAAGTATAGGTCCATACCATTTAGCCCCCTTTTCAATGAACTGACCCCACTGATTTAGCAAATAAAAGCGAAACCAACCAACAGCAGACATTAATAGGTGGCAGGAAGAAACAATACTTACAAGCAATGGGAAGAATAAGAAACAAAAGGTGAAGAATTAAATCCAGAAGATAAAGGGGATGAGGACGTTTCCATCCTAGTCAGAAGGGAGAACAGGAGCAGTGGTGATAGTATAAGCTAAAATTCTAAGCCCCCTCTAATGTAAAATTAGTAGTTATAATTTGTTGCTTAAGTACCAGACACTATATTTCCTAACAAACTTGCAAGGTGGGGCATCATTATTTGCTCTTCATAGATGAGCACATCAATGCCCAAAGGTTACCTAACTTTGCCCAAAATTATAGACATACAGAAGCAGGACAGTGTTTCCAGTTTGACTGGCTCTGCAGCCCATGACCTATCCACTATTCCACGATGTCTCTTTTGAGGAAAGGTTCTCCTTCTGTTTTTCTATCTGCTAAGAGAGGAAAGTGTCGAGAGGAAGAGCTCCCGGACCTCCGGAACCAGCATTTCCCACACTACACTCTGCTCAATGGAAAACCAGTCTTGAGAGGTCATTTGTGAAAAAGAGATTACTTTGAGGATCTCAATGCACATTTAAGAAGGTCTTGTGAACTTATTTCTCAAAACATGTCATACCTCTATTTAGTATTTAAAGAACACTATAGGAAGTCTTGCCTCAATCTCTTTGAGTCACCCATGTCTAGGTGATTAAAAAAACAAAACAAAAAAACCTGAAGCATAATGGTAAAAGTAGGAGCATTACCCTTGGAGCCAGATAAAAAACTCACACATTTGTGAAGGGCCTTCAGGCTCATAACTAACTCCGAACTCCTCCCTCTCCCACTTGTCTCCCACTTCCTGAACTTATTCGGACTCTGGATTCTGATCTTTCCATGACCTTCAAATCTGACCTCTTTGACAGGGATAAAGTATCCCTGTTGCCATTGCTTTGTTTCAGAACCTTTATTTCCACATTTCATCTTCCACACTTCATTGTTCAATCAACTTGATTTTCCATACTTCATCTAGAAATCTTTCTAGAAAATTAAATCTTAACAAACAAATCTGCTTGAGCCAAATTTTGTTTTAACACCTCTACTGTCTGTCTGCTGTTCATGAGATGAAGTTTAAACCTTTTATTGGCACATGAAAATGTCACACTTTGGTTCCAGCATTTATCTTGATACTCTCCAATCAAGCTGAGCCCACCATTGTTCCCATCACATTCCAGGTCCTTCATGATTCCTTAGTGCAGGGTGTACCTCTGTCCAGAATATTCTTTCTTCCCTTCTTTGCATAGCAAACCCCATTCCGCCTTCACACCCAGTTAGTTACTACGTCCTTATTTACACTTTTAGCTCTCTGAGGCAAAGTTTTTGTGCTCTTATAGACTTTTGTTCTTATCTTTATAGGCTACCAGGTAGTTTTTAATTTTATTGCTTCCTTGTTTCTCCTCCTCACTAGACTGTAAACTTGAAAGTAAGAGTTCTTTCTTATTTATTTTGCAGCCTTTTCTTTTTATCAGGTGCTCATTAAATGTAGCAAAAATTTAGAGCTTGTGTGGAGCACCCAGGTATAAAGATTCAGCTATAGCAGCCGCTCTGTTTGCTCTCTCATACGTTCTCATTTTGATGTTAAACTTCTTCATACTCTAAATCTCTCAGATTTCCGTGACTTTTCAAGTGTCACAATTATTCCTTTAGGACTCCTGCCTGAAGTGTGACAGTCTATCACACTATTTCTTTGATCATCCAGAGCCTCTTGAACCAGGCTTGTCATTTCTTGCACAAGTGTTTATGATCTAAACCTTGTTTTTCATGTAGAAGAGAAGCTTTTCCTTTTGAGAGGCAGCCAAGCAGTTTTCCAAGAACTTGAACATCCGTGAATGGGGCACAGCTTCTCCCACAGTGATGCATTTCTCCTATGCTTATCTCAGAAATCTTTGGCAAGATAGCATGGTGTATGTGTAAGACAGCGGTCCTCAAAGTGTGGTCCCTGAAGCAGCAGCAGCAGCACCACTTGGGAACTGAGAAAAAAACTCCAAATTCTCTGGCCCCACCTCTCACCTAAAGAATAAAATCTCTGTTTTTTAAATTAAATTTATTGGGGCACAATTGGTTAATAAGATTATATAGGTTTTATGTGTACATTTCTAAAATACATGGTCTGTATATCTGTATATAGGTTTTACGTGTACATTTCTAAAATACATGATCTGTGCCCACCACCCAAAGTCAAATCTTCTTCTGTCACCATGTATTTGACCCCCTCTACCCTTTACTATCCTCACCCCATTCTCTCTGGTAACTGCCATACTGTTGTCTGTGTCTATGAGTGTCAGTTTAATATCCCACATATGAGTGAATCACATGGTTCTTAGCTTTTTCTGACTGACTTATTTCACTTAGCATAACATTCTCAAGGTCCATCCATGCTGTTGCAAATAACAGTATTCCAGTTTTTAGTACAGATGAGTAAAAATAAATAAATAAATAAAGCCCAGGTGAACCTGACGCACACTAATATTTGAGAACCACTGCTCTCCAAGGTAGGGTTTGGAGTCAGACTACCCAGATTCAAACATTTGTCCTGACTCTGCACGTTGTGTGCTTCTTGACACTTCCTATGGCCCATCTCAAATCCTCTCGGCCTGTGCTGCAACTCCTGTCATTGCTTTGATATAGATGTTTTGACCATGCTTTACCTTGGCTGCACTCCTCTCTTGCTCTGCTCTGTCACTGCCACATGGGACACCTGTAGGAACCTGTTTAACACTCTATTGCATGTGCAGGGGGTTGGCCACTTATGGAGCAACCTTTAACCAATTGGAGGATGGAAACCACTTATTAAATACTCCTTTATTCTGTCTCTTCTGGTCAATTTTGTGGCTGCTTCTTCTCAGCTCCTCAGAGAGTCCAAGATGGACTGAGGCCCAGTTGGCCATTCAGTGTCCATGTCAGCTACACAGCTTGGGCTGGCTTTTCCTGCTTCCATTTCTCACTCTCCCTAGTCCCCTATTCCTGTTCCTTGGGGTCATTTCCCAAAATGAACTCCTTGGCCAGCAACCCCTGTCTCAGGCTATACTTCGGGGGGATTCTAGGCTAAGACATTAAGGCAAGTTCCTTCACATCTCCAAACAAGCCTTGGCTTCCTAACCTAAATGAGCATAATAACTGCATTTACCTTTTAAATTCAGAGAATTTAATGTGATAATGCAGGTAAAGTGCTTAGAACAGCACCTAGAAAAAAAAGTACTAACAGTATTTAGGGTTACTAGTATTTCCTTTAATTTTTCATAATTACTTGTCTCCAATTCTGACACCATTTTTATTTCTTATGTTATAGATAAAACATCTCCAGAAACCATCATTTTATTTGCAGGAAGAAGTCAGCTTTAAGAGCAAATCTCATCTTTTCTCTTTAGTCTCTCAGGGATGCTAAAGTTGAAATGGAGAAGACTAGTTTGTGGAGTTGGAAAGCAGTGAATTCAAATCTTGGCTAGTTATAGTAGCTGAATGAATTTCTGATGCCTTATCTATAGACTTGTGATAAGCTTACCTACCTTTTAAGGTTATCAGAAGCAGTAAGTAAGTTAATGCCTGTAAAGTGTCAGGCATATGATAAGTAATAAATGCTGGTTCTTTCCTCACCTCATCTCTTGCTAGATTTTCACAACAGCCTTCGGTTTCTTTTCTCACTGTAATCTTTATAGCCTTTAATCCATACTGTGTACCCCTATGGGTTCTTCTAGAAATATTACCAATTTTACTGCCTTTGATAATCTAGTCCCAACCTATGTACGCAATCGTATTTTTCATTACTTCAAATTGTATTTATTTTTTTTAATTTATATTTATTGTTGAAAGTATTATAGATACCCCTTTGTATGACTTTTCATATTGTATTTTTCATACATTCATTTCCTGTCCAAATTGTGTATGCCTCAGTCCTTCCACCCATCCTCACACTCCCCCCAGACACTTGCAGCGGTTCTCAACCTTCCTAATGCAGTGACCCTTTAAAACAGTTCCTCATGTTGTGGTGACCCCAAACCATAAAATTATTTTTGTTGCTACTTCATAACTGTGATTTTGCTACTGTTATGAATCGTAATGTAAATATCTGATATGCAGGATGTATTTTCATTGTTCGGGACCCACAGGTTGAGAACCGCTGCCCAGAGTCACTGTAGTGAGTGAGTAAGTCCCAGTGATTAGGTGTTAAGAGTTGTTCTCATCGTGTGAAAAGTTTGCCTGGTGACAGATGATTTCTGGACTTAGTGAGGTGATTACATTGTAAGGTATGTAAGTGTCACCGGAAGGAGACTGAACCCTGAGCCTGCAACTTGGGCATGTGCCCTGACCAGGAATCAAACTGGTGAGCCACACTGGCCAGGGCCTCTCAGTCACTTCATTTCTGATCATTCTTTCCTTCTAACTCCCTCATCAGGAATGTTCTTCCCTTTCCCTCTCAAACTGTATCATCCTCATTTTCCAACTGCCAGCATCTCCAACTGCTTTTGTGTCTTCCTCCTCTGACTCCTCCTGCATTTGTGCGCAGTGACACACAATTGGGTGCCTAAGGGTCCCCACTTCAGGCCTCAGGGTTCAGTGACAGGGCACAGGAACAGTACCAGGAACAATGATAAGAGGTCACCTAAATGTGGGGAATTTAGAGTAATTTATCTTCACTGTCATTTTGATTTCACACAGCCATCAGTCTAAAAACAGGATTTGAAATAAGAAATTATTACTTATCAAGCAGAAACATACAAAGGTAAACTTTCTGGGCTGAAGAACATTCTGACTATTGCTCTCACTTCACTCCTACTCATCTCAGAAACTATTTTAAAAACCGTGCAACCGTCTGTATTCATTTAATTTAAGGCGAAGCAAAAGCCACAGTTTTTGGCTTCCCTTGCAGTTAAGATGCACAAATTCATGGCTCTCTCTCCCCAGTCACTCTAGGTTATTATATTCAAGCACCACCCAAGGTACAAGTGATTTGTTCACAGGGTAAGAGCTATAGCAGCTTAGTGTTTCCTGATGCTTTTTCATGGCCACTTTGTTTTGATGGTAGGTGGAATACATGTCCCAGGTATGATTACTGAAATCTTAATGTCAAATATTTATAATTCATGACTATTTATTTATCATTTATGAACTCCCTTCTTCAAAAAGTAATTTCAAGTATCTTACAATAAAAAATAAATACTCCTACATAGAGTTTAAAATAAATAAGAAAAGGGCATCAAACATCACATAGAGAAAGGCTTCAAGTCTCCACAGACATTACTAAGAGAAGCAAAGCTTTCTAAAAAGATTGCTGCTTTTGGGATCTTGGCTGACTCCCTGCCTCAACCAGATGATCTCTCCATAGATGGCCACTTCCTCCCCAAGAATCATCTGGGAAGTTTGGGGGAACGAGATAAAAATTAAAGAATTAAACCAAGGGTGAGCCATTGACAGCAATTAAGTAGTGAGTTAATGCCAAGCTTCTGGAAGGGGGAGAGAG
>NW_006299714.1:1610507-1613254 GCF_000327345.1 Myotis davidii
GATGGGAGGAAGGGAGGAAGGGAGGAAGGGAGGAAGGGAGGAAGGGAGGAAGGGAGGAAGGAAGGAAGGAAGGAAGGAAGGAAGGAAGGAAGGAAGGAAGGGGTGGGGTGAAAAAAACAAAGGTAGATATACCTCTCATTCTAATAAAAGGGAAAAATACCTGATCTTCAGAAGAGATGAATTTTCTTTTTTGACATCAATTTTTGGAGAATTTAGTCATAAGAATAAATATCATAAAAACAAATCATGGGAAATATCTTCAATAGCAATTCTTCAGAGGATGCATTTTCATGGCCACTTTTCATATAAATTCACTATTTTTAAAAAATATGATATTATAAATGGAAAAGTCCAGAAATAAAAACATATATTAAATTGGACTTCTTTAAAAATATTTCTAGTACAGATATGTTTCAATGCCACAGACAGTCCCTGACTTACAATGGTTTGATTTAACGATTTTTCAATTTTATGATAGTGCAAAAGCAATATACATTCAGTAGATAACGTACTTCAAATTTTTAATTTTTATCTAGAATTGTATGTTAAGATACCATATCATGATGCTGGGCAGCTGCAGTGAGCCTCAGCTCCTAGTTAGCCATGAGATTATGAGAATAAACAGCTGATAGTGTTAGATGATTTTGCTCAACTATGGGCTAATGTAAGTGTTCTTAGCATGGTTAAGGTAGGCTATGCTATACTATGATGTTCCATTGGTGTATTAATTGCATTTTCAACTTATGATATTTCCAACCCATGATTGGTTTATAAGGCTCTAACCCCATTTAAGTCAAGGAGTATCTATACAATGTTGTGCTTAGCATATGGAAAATCAAGATGACAGCCCTCAGACAGTCTGTTTGTGAGAGAACCGGATGCATCAAATTTACAGTCTGATAGTGACTGAGGAAGGCATCTAAGAGTAGCAAGGCATATTTGTCTTCAGGAGCCAGCAAAAACACACAATGAAGCCCTAAAACCATCAGGATCAACACTAAGGCAAACCCATCCCCCGATAGGACTTTTCTCCTGAAATCTGCAGGGCGCTCCTTTTGGACATTTCCCTCCTCCTTCACCCCCCCCCCTTTAAATTTATTTTGTACTTAATTTTATCTACATAAGAATGTTGGTGGGGGTTGGAGGGTGGTCATGCAGTGAAATTCTGCCCCAGAGCCACACCCTTATGGAGATGATACTGAGCCCTTTAAAGCTTAAACCAGTGGATTCCCCAGGATTCACTGTAATATACTTTGTGAAATTTCACTCTGGCTTTTAGAGGCAATTTATCAATACCAGACTATTCTATAGGTTCCTACAGACTTATAGAGGGGAAACAGCTCAGTTGGGGGTACTCTCAACCTGAGAGTGTTCTGGCACAGCTGATTACAAAGTACTTAAGTGGAAACAGTGTTAAGGAAAGCAGTATTTAGTTGGTCAAAAGATATAGTAACTACTTTTATTATCCTGATTAAGTCATATTACCCCTTTGGACTCAATCTCCTCAACATTAAAATAAAAGGCTTGAATTATATCATCTGTAAACCCTAGCTGTATTATGACATGATTATTTATAAATTACGGATATGAGCATGGTGTGTGTGTCAGTGGTGGTGGATGGGGGTATGTTGTGTGTGATCATGTTACTCCACTATTTAATATCCTTCAGTGTCTCTTGGGGTAAAAATCCAAACTCTTTACACTTGGCCTATAAAACTCTTCATGATCAGAATGTGGTTTATGTCTCCATCGCATCTCCTGCCATTTATCTTTTATATACATACTATATGTATACCACATATGCATTCTATATATACCATATATACACATACATATGCAATATATGCACATTATATATGTATACGTATACTATGTATATAATATATACTATGTCCTTTTTATGTATATAATAAATGTCCAGTAAGCCCAAACAATGATGTCTCTTGCCTGCAGCCTCTCACACATACTATTTCTTTGTCTAAAATTTATGAAACAGTAAAAAAAATTGAGACAGTAAACGTATTTTATGAGACAGTATTATTGCTCCCATTTTAAAGATGAACAGAGGTCCCAAAAAGTGATTTACCCCAAATTATTTCCTCCTGAAAGGCCCTCCTGATCTGATCTCTCAAATCTCCAATAGCTGCCCATCCTATAGACTCCCTTAGCATTAATAATAGCAATTAACACACTAGATTATGACACTCAATGTTCTATCAATGAGTCTTGCTTACTATTACATTTTCAATGTCTGGCATAGTACTTAACAAATACTTATTGAATGAATGAATGAACTAATAAATTCAGAGTGAATTAGGCCTAATGAGGCATTAATGTGTCTCATTCTCTACTCTTTTGCCTATCTTCCCTTTGCTCTGCTGTTCCTAGTTACTTGGTGGATGCAGCCATACTTCAGAGGTATTGCAGGTTGGGTTACAGACCAATAATACAGCGAGTCTTAATCTTTTTGCTGGTGGAATATCTTGCCTTCAATTTGTAAAATACACAGTATCTGTGAAATGCAATAAAGCAAGGCACAATAAATTGAGGTATGTCTATACTACTCATCAGTTTTTGCTACTCAGCTGTTCAATGGAAGGCAGGGCACTATCTCTAATTATGGAAGCCCAAACGCTTGTAAAAATGTTATTTCAACCATGGCTGAACACTGGTTGCCATTGTAGATATAGGATATGGAGCTGTTCCTGGTTATGTTGCTTTGTGAATAATAATTATCTATGTACCAT
>NW_006299714.1:1613376-1618364 GCF_000327345.1 Myotis davidii
AACATGATCTCCATCCTCACCTACCCATCCTTTAAGTCCCAAATAATTACAAAAATAATCAGAGTGGTAATAGTATACTAGTAATAATAGTTTAAGAGTAAAAATAATAGAAACAATAGTATCAATTATATCTTTGCAGAGTTTACTATGTCCAGTAACTATACCAAGAACTATATATATATATATATATATATATAATTATGACACTCAATGTTCTATCAATGAGTCTTGCTTACTATTACATTTTCAATGTCTGGCATAGTACTTAACAAATACTTATTGAATGAATGAATGAACTAATAAATTCAGAGTGAATTAGGCCTAATGAGGCATTAATGTGTCTCATTCTCTACTCTTTTGCCTATCTTCCCTTTGCTCTGCTGTTCCTAGTTACTTGGTGGATGCAGCCATACTTCAGAGGTATTGCAGGTTGGGTTACAGACCAATAATACAGCGAGTCTTAATCTTTTTGCTGGTGGAATATCTTGCCTTCAATTTGTAAAATACACAGTATCTGTGAAATGCAATAAAGCAAGGCACAATAAATTGAGGTATGTCTATACTACTCATCAGTTTTTGCTACTCAGCTGTTCAATGGAAGGCAGGGCACTATCTCTAATTATGGAAGCCCAAACGCTTGTAAAAATGTTATTTCAACCATGGCTGAACACTGGTTGCCATTGTAGATATAGGATATGGAGCTGTTCCTGGTTATGTTGCTTTGTGAATAATAATTATCTATGTGACATTACTTCCTGAGATATGGAACGGCAGCCGAAGAGAGTCATGTATAGCAGCTTCCCACATGTTCCACTTCGTCCCCTTGTCTACCCCGCAGTGAACAGGACAATGTGAAAACTTGAAGACTCTGCTTACCTTGCCTCTGGAGTGGTCCTCGGTGTGGGCAGAAATGAATATTCCACTTGGCAGAAATACCCCATAAATCAATGTGAGCTGGATACAATGAGTTTCTCTGTACAGGAATAAAATAACATGCAAGGTTTGTCCTCATTTGAGGTAGTATATCTAACTAATTTCTTTTTTCTTTTTCTTTTTTTCTTTTTTTGCAATTGGACTTCAACCAGACCTTTTTTTCCAAAACCCAGAGATCCCATAACTTGATGGGATAATCCATCCCATTGGTCATCAGAAGCCTCAATTAACTGTGCAGTCTGCCACATTCAAAAGGAAAGTTGGCAACCTCTTTAAGTAAAGCTGAAACTTTAAACATTTTCTTTTTCAGAGATACAGGTGCAACAAAAAAAGGGTATTCCAGTTATATTTTCAGAATCTACAGTTTATAAGCATCATTTCACTGGGCATCAATTCACTAAGGATTCTACCATAGCAGCTGGTTCAATTTATGAAATTGAAGTAAAAAAAAGAATATCAGAAATAAGAAGGTGCAGTGTAATAGGAATTGGTGGGTGGGATCTGAGATCCTAAATGTTGTTCTTGAGTATGTCGTGGATCTGATGGTTCCTTAGGACCCCCCACCATTAGTATCTGTTTCCAGATGAAATTGGGCAACAATAAGGGTCCAGGGCAATCCCTGAAAGGCAAATAATTTCCCCAGTGTCATCTGAGAAGTATGGAAGGAGATAAAGCAGCTGCATACCATGTTCTGGTGGTCACAGGCAGAGAGCATTCTTAGCATTATCTGAAGCTCTAGGCAGCCCAAGTGTGTGGTCTGTGAAATGCACCTAATATTCTATCCCCAGGAGAAGCTCTGAGTACCAGTCAACCTTACTGGGAAAGTGCTTTGGCAAACTAAAGTGAGAAAAACACTGCCTGTGTGAATCTATACTTTCCAGCTCAAAGAGGTAAGTGAAGAGTCCTAAACCCAGATGTGTTGTCCCCAGTGTTAAACAGTGAGATATTGGGAAACAGCTGTCTCTTGGATTGATTCGTCTTCCCTAATTTTTAATCCAGATGTGTGCCAACACTAAGATCCAGCTGGGAAATGTGATTGCAGTCTCTCTTCTTCTCATAACTACTCTGCAAATACTGGCAACGAAGTAAAGCTATGGGAATGGCAAGCCATAGCACTAAGGTGCGTTGAAAAATTGAAACAGGGCACGATCACCTCTGATCTGCCACGTGACACCTTACAGGAGAGAAAAAGCCTGGGATGCCTGACTCCACTGAGCTTTCTTACTAGAGTCAGTAGCTGTTTGGAACATTTAATCTCAACCACAACATTTCTGAGACACAGTAACCTAGAAGCTCTTGATAAAAAACACATATTCCTGATTCCTGCCCTTAATATATGGAATCAGAAATTCTGGGTAGGGAATCTGTATTTTAAACAACTTCCTGATATGATTCTTACGTATGCCAAAGTTGAGGACTTCTGATGCTCACAAGTTTAGGTACTATGTTCCAAGCACTGTTCTACTCAACTGCTTCACCATCATAATATTTTTTAAGTCAGAAAATAGTTCCCAAGTCACTCAGTGGGCTCTCCATTCTGCCAGCTCTTGCCCCTAAATTCCAATCTGCTATTGCTGATTCTCATTCACATGTTATTCCTTGGCTCTTGTCCAGCCTTCTTAACTGGTATCCTGGCTTTGCTTTTCACGAACATAAAATCTTAGAATACTTGAGCCAGAAAGAACTTTAGAGATCACTTCTGACACCCACAATTCACGGAGGTTTGGCTTTGGTGGGATCCCACTGAACCTTCTCTTGAGAGAAAATACTATTTAGGGAAAAATCAGTATGTTCTCAATAAAACGCATATTTCTTTAATTTGACAGATAGGTACTGAGGATCTGGCCTTGTCTTAAAAGGCATATATTGTCCTCTTTTTCTGTGCTTCCATTTGTGAATAGTTTTCCCTGGTGCAGGTTTTATTATCAGCATTATATTCCTGGGTACTCACCATAGGCCATATTGTAGGCTCCTGTCAAATATCTCTTTAATGATGGAAAGGAGAGCAAGAAGGAAAGGAGTAATTCTTCTCTAAAACAGAAATTAGAACTGCTTTTGATCAAGAGCTACCATCAGTAGTCTTCATGTGGTAAAGATTGTTGGTATTAATATTCATGTTTTTTAAAAGATATATTTTTATTGATTTCAGAGAAGAAGGGAGAGGGAGAGAGAAAGAGAAACATCAATGATGAGAGAGAATCATTGATTGGCTGCCCCCTGCACACCTCAGTCCACAGGCCAACAATCTTTCCACAGAGCTAACCTGGCTAGGGCTCATGTTCTTTTCTTCATGGTCACAGAGCAATGCTTTCTAGTCTCTTCTATGGATAGATGTGTTCATCTAAGTGAGTTACAGACAAAGGAATGTGAGTAAAAGTGTGACCACTTCCAGGCTTGGCCCATGAAGACTTCCTACACAGATTCTTGCTCTCTTTCTCCATCTACCAACTAAATGGAGTCAACTGTAAGGCTCTAGAGCAGTGATTTTCATTGTGCAGCAAGAATTTTTAAAACATGCAATACCTGACTATTTATTTAGTCAGGGGCACTGACCTCTTTTCCCTTAGATTGTCAAAAAATAAAAATAAAAACAAAAACAAATGACAACAGCCAACACAACAATAGCCATCTAGTATGAATGAATTAAAAGCATACCTATTTTTGTCAGATAGGCAAAATATATATTTTGGTGTGCCACAGAAGTTTAGTAATTAGTTTATGTGTACCATGAGATGAAAATCGTTTTTTTAAAGTAAGGATGATCAACAACGCTGAAGGGTCTTTGGTCTCTATGTGGAACCAAAGCTTCACAGGTCTTCACTAGACTATGATATAAGCAAGAAACTTCTGTTGCTTCTGCACCCATTGAAATTTTGCTTGTTTGTTGCATCATTTAGCTCATTCAGCTAATCATGCCTGGAAACAATGATGCTTATTCTCACAGCATCTGCCACTTTCTATGAAGTTTCATTAGTGAGGTGTCATTGAAATCACGTTTCTCTGAGTCTTAAGTTTCCAGGTTCCAGAGAGTCTGTACTTAACAGGTCTGTGGTCATCAGACAAAAAGCCAATTATTTTCCTATCTTTCAAAGTGTATTTATAGGTGAATAATTCAAGTGAGAATCTGGATGAAATAGAGGAAAGTAATACTTAGGACAAGTTTCACCATTACCAAAGTGACCCAGGATCAGGGCCAACTTCATGAGCACATGCTTAAATGTTTACCTGTTGCCACCCTGAAATTCTTAATATTTTGTGAACAAGGGTCCTTACCATTTTATTTTGCATGGAGCCCCCCAAATCATTTAACCAGTCCTGTTCATCATACTTAAGGGAAACAAGGAGTTGCCCTTTGGCCCATCTTGGACTTCTACCTCCTGGATGAATGGAGACTTTTTGAACTATAGATTGTGGGCTTAAAGACTAGACCTGGCCAGGAGTTGTCTATGTGCACAACCTCATCTATCTGCTGTGCAACATGGACCACTCTCTAAACTCTGACCTTGCCTTTCTTTCTGGAAGGTGTACAGGTGGTGGAGGTGATGACATAGTTCAGTGCAATTTCCCAGCAAGAAAATGGAAGCCCTCCTTTATAAAAACTGGGCATAAGTTACACCACCATTTTAAGGGCTTCCTGTTTCTTGATTTGCCTTGATATAACTTTGTCATCATCTTTAAAGTTTGAATTATCTCCTACTCTTGCAACGTTCCTGGTTTCTGATTCCTGGCCTAGAGACTAACCTGATTTCTCATTACTGATTAGCAGCCTCAAGTACCTGCTTCTTCAGATATTTCAGATTCTCCTCTCTGTGGCAATGTAGTTATCCATCTTCAGCTGGCTTCTTATACACTGAGTGGCCAGATTATTATGACCACCCCATCAGTACTTCATTGCCACCTTTTGCCTTCAATACCTCGGTGATTCTTCTTGGCATTGACACCATGAGATGTTGAAAGGTGATGTGAGGAATCTGACACCATGCATGATGAATAGCACTGTCCAGTTCTGTGAGATTTGATGGTTGTGGAACCAGCTGCCTGCTGGCTCTTTTAAC